>NC_081405.1:296186925-296359425 GCF_030272615.1 Cryptomeria japonica
GCTCATATAAGGAAGTCAAGGGTTTGTTTGGAAGAATTGCATCATACTGGAGCTACATCAGCATTTTAGTGGGGAAATTGTGTCAATTTAGTGATCTCTCCTAGCAAGATTTCAGAATAGGCTTCAGAATTGTCAGTTATTCATTCAATTGTTTTTTATAATTATTTTTTAGAAGAATAAAACATGTTGGAGCAGTTAGAACACCTTGGAAGCTCCTGTAGCAGCATCTTCATTCATTAAAGTCAATAAAGAAGCCCTCCAGGCAAGGCGTTGAACTCCTGGTAGGCCAATTTGGCATGTTAATGTTGAAATTCATTTATTCTTGGCATTTGTTAGTTGCTGTTAATAAATCAGTCATTCTGAAATTTAACTTCAGTAGTTATAATTTTTTCTTAACTAGTATTCCAAATTGCATTATTCAATGTATCATTCAAAAACCCTCAAAATGCATAAAAATCAAAAAACCCTCATCAAAACCAAAAATTACATTGCTGGTCAAAGATTCAGTTGAGATAAACCAAATCAGATTGTGCCAATATCTCAGTTGGCATCTTTATGTGGTATCAGAGCGATGATCCTGCCACCCTGAGGGTCACCGGAGTAATTCTATGCATCGAGGCAGATTTGGTACCTACAAATTTTACACATGCAGAAGACCTCAGGTTGATTTGAACTTTGTCACTGAACCACCGGTAGAGACTATTATGGGTGATACTCCAAAGGATCACAGGAGCCCTCCCAGACAGGAAAGACAAAATCCACTCAATCCTGATGAGGTCATGAGAAGCTTGGCTGATGTGCAGCCAAGAATTGTCCAAGCTATTAATAGACTACAGGACACAGTGGATAGGATGGATTTGGGAAATCACAGGGATAGGCGCAGAAGTCATAGCAGATCAGTTTCAGCTGCAGGTGGTCGTGGCAGCAGTAGGGCTCCATCCTCCCTGGGAAGTGCATCTATTTCACCACGGAGAGACAAGACACATAATAGGACAGTTGATAGACCCATGCTTCCTCGGTTCACTCCTAGAGATGAACCACCATTGGCTGATCCACAAAATGGAGTGACTTTTCAGGATACAATTATGGTTGTCAGTGATGAGTGGACCCGACTTCCAGCACACGTCAGAGATGCTTTCCCTCTACATCAATATTATATGTAGTGCAGAGATTCTATGAGGGGACAGAATGACAGATGGCCCAAACAGCAGTGGAATAATGATTTGAAGAAAGCTACAGATAAGCTTACTTTATCCACATTTGATGGCAGTGGCTCCATTAGTGAACGAGCATGGGTCCATAAGTTGGAAATATACTTATCCTTGAAACCTATGGCTGAAGATGAAGCCATTCAGTTTGTTAACCTACATTTGGAGGGTGTTGCATACGATTGGTGGTACCATGGTTTAGTCACTCAAAATCATGTTATTATTCATTCATACGCAGAGTTCACAGACAGACCGATTGCCAGGTTTGACAGGAAAGATGTGGAACTTTATTACAAGGATTTAGCTCTCCTGAAATAGTCAGGACATGTGGAGTCTTATATTAATGAGTTCTAGTGTATAGCAGTGATGGTGCCTGAGATGCCCGATAGGAGAGTAGTGATGCTTTTTATTGAGGGTCTTCATGAGAGACTCAGAGGATTGGTAAAGATTTTAAAGCCTAAGACTTTACAGGAGGCCATACAGCTTACATTGGACCTTGATACCTCTCCTCCACCTTCTACATTTCAGTAGAACAAGAAATCTTCCGAAGGTTCTAAACCTTCTCAAAGTTCATCTTCACAGTTACCCAACGCACCACCTCCTCCTAAGATGGATCATGAATCACGAAACGAATTAAGGAGGAAGAAATTGTGTTCCTCATGCAAAGAGCCATGGGAACCAGGTCATAGATGCCTTGGGAAAGGCAAGGCACATCTTATAGAGGTCTTTTCTGATGGTAAGGATGAGCAGATGCAGGTGCTGACATGTATTTTGTACACCATCATACACAGAATAAAATACCTAAAGGCATCTTATCCTCTCTTGAATAAAGTCTCTAACTGCTGAAGATTCGCATGAAGGATCAGTTAGGATGACTCCAATGTTCTGGTTAGTAGGGTCTCTACGTGTGGACAAGCACCAGTGGTATGATGTGATTTGTTGTATCCTCAAGGGGTCTTACGCTCCGAAAGCCTGAAATCTTACTAAACTAAGAAGCATTTCAAAAAAAAATAACAAAAGGATAGGGTTTTGCAAGAAGTCTAATCTAATCTAACCCTAAGAATGACTTCATGTGGACAAGACTTGGCGAGATTCTACCAACTTCAATTTCGCCATAAAATAACAACTTAATTGAAATTGGTACGATCTTCTAAGGTAACGAAATGATTTTCAATGCATCAAAGATCAAAGACACCACCACAAAGGTACATATCCAAGATACAATAATGATTGAAGGTTAAGTGATTCAAATATCTCCAGTTGACCACGCAAGGCGTTCCTACAATCAGCAAGAAGCTAGTGGTATGGAAAGCGAATCCTACCAAAGATCAAGTCTCACACTATGTCCTTCAAATTAACACACTACTTTGATTGAGCATGATTCAAGTAAATTGAACAACCATGAAGATAACCAAGAAAGTTGCAACAAAACACCATAACTTCAATATTTCATTGATTTCAAAGTCATCATGTACAACAATTGCTTGAATTCCTTTCCTCAAACTCAATCTTGCTACAAAAGTGAAAATTGCTTCTAATCTCTCTAATACATCAAACTTTCTCTCTTCTCTATTACATTACTATTCTATGAAAATGAAAAATGAGGGTATAAATAGCATCCTCAATTACATTGTATGGTCCAGATTGAAAGTAGATCAACGGTCAAGATCATGACACCTAAACCCTAATTAGGGTTTGTTACAAATGGCCTCCTTTTTACTGAACAATATTAAATGCATAGCCAAATATTAAATTTGGCACAAAAACCTAAAAGACATAAACCAATGACAATTAAGGTGCCATGTCATCTATAACAACCTCTCATCTAGAATCTTATTCCCTTTCCAATTCTCCTTTTTAGCATATGCAATGAATCTTGATACGATTCCCTCGATCTCTGCAATTGGAATCTCGGGAAGATTCTTCATACTTTCTTCCAAGTGGATGACCTGATCGAATGCATCTAGAAGAGCTGCGTCCCATGAAGATTCAAGTTCCTTTGTCCTTTCAATCAGGAGCATGGTGGCAAACATCTGATCATATTGCTCGTCTGTGATATTAGTGTCCTTGCAAAAGATGACCTTGATTCTATCCTCTAATTCCTGCATATCCACATCTGTCTCAACTTCGATCCTCCTGCCAAGAATGGTACGTAGTACCTCAAATACTCTGTCCTGGATCGGGTTGATCACCTCCTCAACATGACTGCATCTAGTACTGATGTCCTCGAAGAGAACTTCCTTCATCTGGAGTAAGGTGGACCACTGAAGCAAACTGTGAGATCCTCCATCCATGATCTTTTCTTGCGCTAAGACCTTCCTTGATGTGTGTCTAATTACTTTCAAGACAAGAATGATAACATCTTTGGTATGAGCAAATGCGGCTACTGTTATCATCAAATTGTGGATTATCTCAAGAACCTGGATAGCTTGATGAATAGTCTTCATCATCCTTGTTACAAATTCTACGGCAACTGTATGAGATTTATCCATCCAAGTACTCGTACGCTGGACCATATTCCTGAATCTTTCTGCCTCATTAATTGATTGAAGGGGAAGTGCCTGCACTGGTGATCTAGCTGGATCCTAACGTCCCAAAGGTTCATTGAGATGACTAAAATATGTCCTCCATGCACCGACCTCTCTCTCAAGCTTTCTACTCTTCTCCATTTCTTCTCTAAGCTTGTCCTTCAATGCCTCAAAGGAATCTGTGGCATCATCTAGTGTCTGCTCAGCTGTGGATGGACCTAGCTCAAATGTCTCTACATCATATTCCTCTGCTAAGATCTCACCTTCATACTTGTCTACTGCCGGTGTAGCTATCTGTAATTTTCTGGATCCAGTCTCATCTCTAATCATCTTGGACATCTTGGTAGCCTTTCTCTTCTCTGTCACTTCGTGGGAATGTCCAACAAGGCTCTCTAAATCAATCACATTGTCCTCGTCCTCTATCACAATCACCTTCGTTAATCTTTCCTTCAACCAATCTGGGATGGCCGATCTTGTCTCTTGAACCTGAATTTCCTTATGCACTACTTCTTCTTCTCTGGGAGGAGATGTTACTTCGTTATCTTCTTTATCTTCATCTAGCTCATAATCCTGGAGAGATCCACCTGGTGACCTTTGCGGTGCCTGTCCTTCTTCCTGCCTATCATTCTGTACCATCGACTCCATGGATTCTTCCACCTGAAATGTTCTCTTCTCTGGTCTAGAAGAAGTACCGGATGAACGATCTCGGCTGGCCTCTTGTTTCTTCTTGGAAGATTCTCTCTTTCCAGGTCTCTCTTTCCTCTTCGAACCTCTTGGATGGAGATCGCCTTCACTTGCACTTCGAAGGTTACCTTCACCTGAATTTCTAGGATTAGGATTGCCTTCGCTTACACTAGCTCCACCTTCGGCTGGTTTCTCTTCCAAAGTGAAAGTCATAGTTATGCCTTGCTCTCTCAACTTCTGATGCTGTACGTCAACCCATCTGCGAGTACAAGACAAGACTGGAGCCATCAAAGCATCCAAATCCACAACTTCGGGCTCATTCCAATCTAACCTTACTGACTTACTCTCTCGATCATAGGATGACTGGATATGTCTGCCACTGTCCTGAGCTTGGTCGGCCACTCTGTAAATCTTGCATTTCTTGATGAAATCCAAAGGCAATCTAGAATGCATTTTTCGTTTCACTTCAAGATCATCTAAGAGATTCATCATAAAATCTTCAATTTGGTACTCATGCTTAAACTTCCTACCGACTGTCTCCTCTAAATGTCCATGTGGATCAAAGCTTTCTCTCAAAGCAAAGGATGAAAAAGAATACAAGGTTAACTCCTTCTCTGCGTCATCCATGGCTAAAGCATTAGGACATACCTCAACTGGATTGCCCAATATAATAGGTACCGGAACTCCATTTCCATGTCTGTGTCTGAATGCCTTCGCATAAGCTGCCAACTGTCTTGTTACCTCAAGTAACACAATTCTGTCTGTCGGATATCTCGGCAACATGTATGGAGGTAAAGGACATCCATGTACTCTGATATAAGTAAACTTCGGAAATTGAATAAACCAAGCACCATACCTCTTTATTAATTTCTGTGCATCTTGAGATAATCTGTTGTGAATCCCACCTTGCAACGTCCTTGTGATGCTCATAGTGAAGGTATCATTAACTAACTTGTAGTTGCTTCCTAGCGGATGATGCAAGTGGACATAAGAATCACAAACTCTGACCTCGCCGGGTCCTCTTCCAATCACTCCTCTGTGAGGTAGTCCTGCGTACTCGAAGCTCCTGATCAAGGCATAGATGACGTATGAACTCATGTGGAAGGACTTGGTAGCCTTGAGTCTCCTCAACTGTACGTCCAAGCAATGGCTAATTATTCTAGCCCAATGAATTGTTCCTTTACCCTGAACTATCACCTGAATGAAGTAGAACATCCACTTTTCAAAGTAAAAAGCTTGAGGTGCACCTGTGACTCGGTTGAGCATTGTAATCAAATCTCTGTACTCCTCCTGGAAATCAATCCTGTGTGGTGTGTTCGGGATCTTGCTAAGACGAGGACGACTCTTGAGTAACCAGTTCTTGTTGATGATGCTTAGACAAGCATCTGGATCATCTTCGTACATTGACCTGGCTCCTTCTATGCTCTTGTATATCATGTCCCTGTGCTCTGGAAGATGGAAAGCTTCACTTATAGCTTCCTCTGAAAGGTACGCCAAAGTGTTTCCTTCATTGGACACGATCGTTCTGGATTGAGGATCATAATGACGAGCACACTCGTCATCAACTCATGACACTGTACTGCTGGAGGGAAGCCGGCTGCCTTAATGATGCCACTTTCAATTATCCTCCAGGCGACAGGTGATGGCTTGCCAATGTAAGGGACATCTCGAAATTTCTTCGTGCTGAAGTTGCCCAAGTTAGTATCTCCAATGTTGCTCCACTTCGACACGATCTTGGTCTCCACTTCTTCGGTCTTCTGATCTTCTTTCATGAGAGCTGGACGACTGGTGGATGCTCCCGCCTTAGGGGTCGCCATACCTACACAACATTTCATAATAAGCAACTGGATATTGCAATGAATAACATAGATTAGAGAATAGATTTTAGGAAACATCATGATAAGTCTTAGAGTTATCATTTCCTAAAAAACGATTGAGCTAGGGGAATTCAAAATTTCAAAATTCAAAATCTAGGCTATGACAATTAACGCTTCAAAATTAAAACAATAAAACCATATCGCCATACCTTTCTCGATAGCTAACTCTAGAATGCAAAATGAATAAAATCGCCTAGGCAAAATTTGATATTAGGTGGCTTTAACGTGATCTCCTCTTCAAAATAGCAACTTCGCCACCTTTCAAGTCTTTGACGTGATCTTCCAATATCCTTGGCAAGTTCGCTCAAATGGAAACTTCAAGTTCGCACGTACTCTCCTTTGATGAAATTCGCACCTTAAAACACAACTCGCATTTCTCCTTTGTCTTCCTCAAATCGCATGTAAAGATGATTAAATGACGATGTGAAAATGAAATCTTTCACCTCCCTTTTATAAGCGCTTATACCACCCATCCTTTTAGGCCGACTTTTTGCAAAATATAGCAATTAAAACGATTTTTAAATAAATAATAAAGGCCGACCTTGATAAAATAAACCCAATCCAAGCGCTCCATTTGATTTTTTATTAATTAATAATTAATTATTAAATGCCTTTATTATTTAAATTGTCAAATTCGATTTTTACAAAGGCAAAATTAATTAATAAATATCAAACGCAATATTTAAATGCTAATTAATTGAATCTTTTAATTTATCGAATTTTAGCATTTAAAATAGATTCAAAAATATTTGTTTAAGCGCCAAATTTTGAAGATGAACAATACATACCTCATCGCCCTGGTCCCTGACTGAGGGACAGGAGCGATCCATTAACTTTGTCTTGATCCTTGCATTTTTGACGTTCAAAGTCTTCATATCTACGTTGAATTTGCCATTTTCGTTGGGTTCTTCGAGCTTGATTGATTTGCTTGTGTGAACGGGTGCCCTTTATGACCATTATCGCCCTGGTCCCTTGGAGAGGGACAGGAGCGATCTAGATGTTTTCACTTAGATCTTGTATCTTTAATCTCCAATTTTCATCATAAGGCGAATAATAACATTATTTCTTCATTCTACGCTTGTTCCACTTAACTTCTACAAGGCGTTTTTGATGTTTGGAGGATCATCGCCCTGGTCCCTTGGAGAGGGACAGGAGCGATCCATGTGTTTTCTCCATTTCAAGCTTAAATTGGTAACATCTTAACGTTCACCTCCTTTGTATCGCCTTCCAAATGATGTTTTTAAACCTTGTGCAACTTTGCCTTGACGTGATCTTCAACGGATAACAAGTGACTTAACAAATATCGCCCTGGTCCCTTGGAGAGGGACAGGAGCAATCCTTGTGTCTTGGTCTAAATTCACCACCTTTCAATCTTTGTTCTTCGTTCATTGCCTTCCAAATAACGTCCTTGATCTTGTTCAACCTTGCTTTGACATGCATTTGAAGGAAAATGAAGGTTTTAATAAAAATCGCTTTGGTCCTTGTCCAAAGGACAGGAGCGATATAGCTTCTTTATACAAATTGGTATTCATTTGACGTTTAAAACCTTTGTATATCATCTTCAAAAGACACCTTGGACCTTTCATCATCTCGCATAACCTTGACTTAACGTGATTTTTGGAAGATTTGGCCAATATAGTCAATATCGCTCTGGTCCCTGCCTGAGGGATAGGAGCGAACTTCAAGGTTTTGAGCTTGTCTTTGCTTCTATTGACTTGTCATTACCTTCATTGGGTAAAACGTAGTCCCTTGATCCTTCTTGGTTTCTCAATACTTGATAAAATTTCAAAATCTAGGCCCTTATAGGAATTTCGCTCTGGTCCCTTCCTGAGGGACAGGAGCGAATTAGGGTATTTTAATGCAAATCCTTCAATTTGGTGATCTTCGTAACTTTGTGTTTGATTGAGATGCCTCGAAATGTCCTTGTCACCTTATATCCGGACTTGGAGTGTCTTGAACTTGGAGGAAAAGCGACATAATCATTATATCGCCCTGGTCCCTTGGAGAGGAACAGGAGCGATTTTGCTCTTGTAGGCTTCATCTCACTTTGCGAACTTCAAAATTTATCTTCAATGGTCTTGTTATACTTTGTTTCACTCATCCACGCCTTGGAATTCATTGTAACTTGGCAAGAAATTCATCCAAGGCAAAAAATCGCTCTGGTCCCTGACTGAGGGACAGGAGCGAACTTGGGCATTTGGGTCCTTTGTTGGTGTTTGGTAATCTTCAATTTGTCTTCAACGGGTTCAAATCACCTCCTTTCTTGCCTTCAAACCTAAGACTTGCTTGATCTTTGCCCAAAACATGCATCATGAAGAATTTCGCTCTGGTCCCTGGGAGAGGGACGGGAGCTACAATGGATTTCGCCCTGGTCCCTGACTGAGGGACAGGAGCGATTTTGCAATTAGGTCCATCTTTCTTCATGTTTGTGCCTTCAAATTATATTCATCTGGTAAAATGTACTTCCTTGGACCTCTTCAAATCGTCAAGTTGTTAAAATCCTGCAAGGACAAAGCAATATTTGATTTTGAGCTCCGGTCCTTCACTGAGGGACAGGAGTGATTTTGACTCCTGGGGCATTTCCGTGTTCGTGAAGTTCTTCAATTTATATTCAATGGAAAGATTACGCCTTTCTTTATCACTTCCAATTCGAAATTCATCTTGACCCTGCAGAGACAGTAAGATTTTTGAAAACGAGCTCCGGTCCTTCACTGAGGGACAGGAGCGATTTTGCTCCTACAGGCCAAAATATCATGATTTTACAAGTTTAATCACTTCACAAGGAAAAAACAAATCATTCCCCATGCCCAAGATCAAATATCAAAAAACTCAAAATTTGGTCAAAATTACTCAATTGGACAAAATTCACATTTCATCATCAACACTTAGACAAATTAAGACTCTGCACCCAAAATTCCAATTGAAAATAGACCATTCTGGCGAATTCATTCCATTCAAAATTGCATCCTACAAAAGGAAGCTTAAAAAGCTCTCAAAACTGAATGGACTCTGGCCTGAAAAGACAGAAAAGGAAACCCTAAGGCTTGACCCTAAATCCAGACAACTAACAAACTACCAAAACCCTAAAAAGCAGAGAAAAAGAACAGGCAAAACGAGCAAAAAGAAGGGGCCCCCCATTTGCATGGGGCGATGTGTGAAATGGTCACAACAGCAGGATACAGGTGATGAGGAATGAGGATACATTGGCTTCTGCCCAAATTACGATTGCCTCATTGTCTGGAGTACCGTGGTACTACCCCTTTCGAATGAAGGGAACTCTTGGGGGACAGCCAGTGGATTGCTTGGTAGATACAGATGCTACCTACAACTTCCTAAGTGGAGTGTGCAGTCAGTTGAGAAGTTTGGATTACAGGCTGAGGAATTTTCAGGATTTAGAGTGACAGCTACTAGTAGCAATACCTTCAGTTGCACTACGAGAGTTTCTCAACTTAGCCTTCAGTTGGGAACTTATCTCTTGACTGATGATTTCTATGTGATACCGATAGAGCAATATGATGTGGTTCTTGGTATGTAGTGGCTTCAATCCATTGGTAGGTACACATTTGATTATCATAAGATGCAGTTAGAGTTCTCAGTGGATGGGAAGGAAGTGGTGTTGAGAGCTTCATCGGATAGCAAGCCTAAAGGAATGACAGCATACTGATTGGAAGCTAATATTGGTGCATCTTTTAGTAAATCATTTTGTGCACTTTGGAATAGCTGATATAGAACAATTCCAAAGGTTGAATGAGGATTGGTTGGCAAGAGCACGACAAGCCAAATTGATAGCCCAACAAGCTAAGAAACGTCTCCTACATATTCATGATCTTCACTATCCTATATTGAATGATCGACAAAGTTTGTCTAATTCTGAAAACTCAGTTGCTGATTACTCCTTTAATGAGAATGAAGTTGCAATTGATGATACTTTTAGTGAGCCAGCTACTCAAGAGGTGCCTTTGATGATAGTAGAAGGTATCCATCACTCACCTATGGATTGGTCATCGATTCCCACTTCACATGACAGCAATATCCTTGTTGATTGTTGATTATATCTCCCTTGGTTTCAGAGAGATTAGTGATTGTTCTAGTAAAGATCATTTGACACCTTGGGACTTGGCAAGGACTACACCAGATTTTCAGCAGTATGGAGATGTTCAGAGGTGTATTTTGGAGATAGAGACAAAGTCAGGGGTGTATTACATTGATTGGTGTTGGTTTGATAGTATGTTTGATAACTTGAGTGATGTCGCATTCTCCTATTTCAGCTCCTACAGTGGATTCTTCATCTGGGTATGGGATCTGGGAATTGATTTGCTCAAGGAATTTTATCAGAGTGGAGCAACAGGTTGCTTGGTGTTGCTTGAGGGCAAGCAATCCCGAGAAGGGAGGGCTGTAATGTCCCCATTTTTTCAGTGATCACTCAAGAGTCCTAGATTCACCTGTCACCCATCTCCATAGGTGAAATTTAGTGTTTGGAGATGATTGGCTAGCCAAGAATGGGTTTACACTTAGTAATTGTTAGCTTTGGTGAGCTATTTATAATAAAACTTTATAATATTATGTTATAAAGTTACTTTTTCTAAAATTAGAAAAAGTTAATAAAAAGCAACTTATTATCTTGGAATAAGTAACTTCATATTAAAAGTTACATTGCACACTTCCCTAGGAGGTTTTAATAACTTAAAAGGTGGTTCTAATTTTATGATGAAGACCCTCGTCAAGATGGTGCCTCATTAAGGGAGAGAAATATTCCAAGGAATCTTTAAAAGATGACACAAGGAGTTTGATTTAGGGTTGAAGTGTTAAAAGAGGCTTGTACGTATCATTTTGGCATTATTGAAAATTGTTATTTTTGAGAGCCATTTGGTATTTGCAAGTCTGCAACGTTTCTTGCAGGAATCTGAACTGAATTTGGAGACGGAATCCTTCAAATTTGGGTGAGAGGACGAAATCCCCCTCATGTTTAAACCCATCGATTTGCTTGGAAAGCTCATATTTTACCAAAAAGGGCCAAAAGTCAGAGATTGACAGCATTCACAGCAGGGTTACAACCTTATTAACAGATCTGAGCAGATATTTGGAGAAATTTCAGAGTTTTATAGCATTTTTGGGCCAGCCGTACCTCCTAGACCTAGCCGTACCATTTCATCTTGCCTGTGGGTGCCAAAGAAATAATTGGAAGCGTTTCAATTCAGATTTATTGCTTAGAGTTCATTGACAGCAGCTAATATAAGGAAGTCAAGGGTTTGTTTGGAAGAATTGCACCATACTGGAGCTACATCAGCATTTTAGTGGGGAAATTGGGTCAATTTGGTGATCTCTCCTGGCAAGATTTCAAAATAGGCTTCAAAATTGTCAGTTATTCATTCAATTGTTTTGATAATTATTGTTTAGAAGAATAAAACATGTTGGAGCAGTTAGAACACCTTGGAAGCTCCTGTAGCAGCATCTTCATTCAATAAAGTCAATAAAGAAGCCCTCCAGGCAAGGCGTTAAACTCCTGGTAGGCCAATTTGGCATGTTAATGTTGAAATTCATTTATTCTTGGCATTTGTTAGTTGTTGTTAATAAATCAGTCATTCTGAAATTTAACTTCAGTGGTTATAATTTGTTCTTAACTAGTATTCCAAATTGCATTATTCAATCTATCATTCAAAACCCTCGTCAAAACCAAAAATTACATTGTTGGTCAAAGATTCAGTTGAGACAAACCAAATCAGATTGTGCCAATATCTCAGTTGGCATCTTTCAGGTAGTGCTGATATACATATAGTACTTGAAAAAATAGTTATAGAAAGACGTATAAGAAATACAACTGAAACTGGGGAAAATTACTAGAACTTAAAAACTACTAAACTTTAAAGTGAACATTAACAAGTTAACATTGAATAATGAAAATGTCAAATTTGATTTTATATTATATTCAAGATTTCATAATGATGATTACAACAAGTACAATGATAATTGAATATACTCAAAATAACAAAACGGAGAGCAATGAGGCCTCTAATCATCCCCAAACTCCTCATCACTAGAACTGTTGGACTCCACACAATCAAACTCCTCCAAACTAATACCAGCCAGCCCTATCTATGTAACTGTAGCATTTTAAGTCACACTATTAGCTTGTTGTTGACATGTGTTTGTGAGTTAAAATCAGGATTTGAGGGTGTTTTATAAGGCTTGTGGGGCTTAGGTGGGGCCCATTAACTATAAGAGTTCATACTTGGGCACTAGAACCAATAAAAAATTTACGATTTTTATTTTAAAATGGTCTTTTTGTTGTCCAACCACGAGAGACCCCTGGGCATCCTCAAGATGGTTGAGAGACTTCGAGGAGTCCCCCGAATGTCTCAACATCCTAGCAAAGGTGGCAATGTGTAATAACCTTTCCATAATACCCCAAAACAATATCTAATTTATTTATTTATTGTGTTATTAATTTTCCTTAAGTTATTGAGTGTCCATTCATTTGTATACTTAGAAATTCATCTATCCACTTAAATGGATAGGCATCTAGCCTTCAAGAAGAGTTAGGCATCATCTATTAAACAAGATGGTGGTCCATCCATCAAAAAAGACAAGCGTCCATCCATTGAACGAGATAGGAAACATAATGCTTTGGCCAAAGACTTAAACTTAGGATTTATCCCAATCCCCTCACTCAACAAATTATATTGATTCACTAAACTTAATTAATGCATAAACTTCATAAAACCCCATCACTGATTGCATGCGTACTAGGGACATACTTAACCCTTAGACTGCCTACATACACCACTTCCAAACAAGATATAGTTCCATTTTTATTTAGGTTTGAAGTACTCTATAGGTCCTTGTCCCAGACAATTTATTTGCAATTTCTACCCATGATGGAAAGAACATAAAGCAATTGATAATCATGAGCCTTTGCTTGTTTTCCCATTTTCATCTAAGTCCTAATTCCCATAATCACGTCACCCTTGATATGTGTATCAAAGATATATCTCATACATACATAAATTCAAATGATTACACATATCCAAGTATCCCATCAGGTTTCTATGTTTTGACTAGCGTATGTTAGTTCATTAAAAGTTATCTTGTTGATTATCAATCCAAGGGGGATTTCCTGCCCCTTGGATTCAGACTTCATGACTACCCTTATTACTCCCCGATGATTTATAGGGACAATGCCACAGACAATATTCCAACTTTATTAGACTATAGATGCAGTAGCTCAATCACGGCGATGTTACCCATAAATGTGAGCCAAAGGTGCCATTGATACTGAACATTGCTAGGTTTTCTAAGTTTCTCCTCTTGAATTAGGTTTACTATCCAACATGTAAAATAGATGCTACTATTCTTGATGCAGAGTGCTACAACGCTAAACTTGGTTAGCCCAACCAAATGAAATGATATTTAAAACAGAGTAAGAAATTCAGACTGTGTTGTTTTAACTTGGAGAAAATTACTTCTATTAAACTGTGCAAAACTGTTATGAAATGAATCTTCAAAATTCCAACAATTTACTGTTATCAAATGGACCCCCAATCCTGGCTCTTCAAATGATTTAGTTGTCTGTCGATCTCAGTATTTCCTGTTTAAGCCTACGACTTTCTTTAGGTATGATATTTCCAATAAATCTTTGAGTTTGGAATCTTACTGTTCTCAACTGTGGGCTGATACTGTGGTTTAATCACAATGAATCTAATAGAGCTGTTTCCCTGTTCTGTTCTTAACACAGTTAATTGGCAACCAAATTCAACAACAACTTGTTTCACTCAGGAATTCCAATTCCAAGTTGATCAGGCTGGTTGGATTTCAACTGGTTTGTCAAGGTTGAGAATCGATGCCCACCTACGATGTTATCTCTTATGTGTTATCAGGAATTCATGTTAAGTGCTCTGTGCTTTCCACAGTCTTTCGGCAGTGAATAGTTTCCAAACTTTGTGCAGACTTTGTCTACAGCGATGGTTCATGGTCACTCTGGTTCCAAGCCAGTATCGGGTTATGTTTCAATCCTTGTATCAGTTTTATGCTAACTTCAACACACTTTGCCAAATGAACCCTTTCGGTTTACTTTGAGATCCATTCCATTGAATTTACAATTCACTATGACCAATACAACAGTCATTCACGATTGCGCATTCAACTCGAACATTTTCCGCAATGGGACTGTTTCTAAACTGGTCATCGAACAAATTGAAGTTTCTGTTAATCGGCTTTGTTTCAACACCGTTTTGAACCGTACGGGCTAGGGCACGCTATGTTTAGAGTTTTAATCTGGATAACCAAAGACATTGGCCGCATCGTGCAACAGGGTAAACTATATGGCACTGTTTGAACGGTGTCTATGAAGCAATATTCCCCTTAACAATTCCGTGCCTTTGAAATATTAAAAAGATACATCCTAACTTGTTCTTCACCAGCCGGCATTGTGATTCCGCGGTGGAAGAACAGTTAGGTTCTAGGTTTGCATAAATAAATGAAATACAGCTTTCTGTTTAACACAGATTTTGAACTTATGTTATTCAATTTGCAGTCTGGTTCAAATGGCGTAGTTACATATTCAAACCACAGTGTTACCGCAGAAATATATTCATTTGATGCACAGTGTAAAGATGCACTTTAAACTGAAATCGAACAAGGAACTCTTCAATTAAAGAAACAGGGTATTCCAAAACTGCTTACAATTTTTAGATGTAAAATCGCTTACAATGCTTTTATGTCTGGTTTGTATCTGTTTCTCATTCCACTTCTTCAAACCCTGCTTTGTTCAAAACAACCGCACCACAGGAAAAGAAACATGAAAAACAAAGAGTTTTCGAAACTGTTGTTTTGTTTATTTCCTCTGCTTCGCAGACTCATGTTCCAACCATTAGTTGGACACCCATTAATAGATAGCAACAGACTCCCAACCGGTGCGAACCAGTTGGGGTCGTTGATACAATTGAACAACCGAGATCACAACAACAACAAGAATCTCCACTTAAACAGCATTAAAAAAAAAATAAAACATAACAAAAAGTCCAATGGACTAAGAGATATTCAGTTTATATGAATACCAAATAAACTCTTGACCACACAAGAAATGGACTAAGGAAATGTTACGAATTTCCCTTATTACAACCAAACTGAACAAACCAAACCAAAATCCTTGTGGACTAAGACTCCACAGCTTATAGGCATGCTGTAGGTAGTCATGACCACACAACAGGAGAGAGATGAACAAAAACGATCAAACGCAAATAATTACAAACAATTATACCATAACTATCGCATTGCCACAAGTGCCCTGCACCATGCTCCACAGGCAAGAAAACTCAAGTCCCTTGAGTTGGGACTGCGGGAACAGAAAAACCCATCTTCTCAACAACATCAGTAGATAACCATGTAGCATCTTCAACTGGTCGGGACTTCCACTGCACTAAGTGTTCATAATAGGTATGACGTCGGGTCTTCCGTGCCACACGAGTGTCCAAAATGCGATCAATCTCCAAAGGAGGTACCTTAGGAAGAGCTGAAGATTGTACATCCGGAAGAGGATCAGCAGCACCTGCAATCACATGTTTATAAACAGAACCTTTATATAAATATAGATCAGCAACATTAAAGATAGGGGAAATATGGATGTCTGCTGGAAGGTCAACATGATAAGCATTAGAACCATATTTTTTCAGAATTTGAAAAGGACCAATCTTCTTTGCCATGAGTTTAGTGTAGTGTCCTTTAGGCAATCTCTCTTTTTTCAAATGTACCATGACCAAATCCCCAACATTGAATGTTACATCTTTCCTCCTTTTATCTGCATGAGTTTTATATTTGAGATTAGAATGCTGAAGCCTGTCCTTAACCTGATCCTGGATATCCTTCATAACATGAACAAAATCATCAGCCAAAGCACTAGGCTTTTCCAAACAAGTAACATCCCGTAACTCCAAAATACCACGAGGATGAACACCATAAACAATCTGAAATGGAGTCTTCCCGGTACTACGGTTCACTGAATCATTATAGGAAAACTCAGCCTGAGCCAAAACTGAATCCCAACTATCACCATGTTCCTGTGTCAAACATCTTAAAAGATTACCAAGTGACCTATTGATAACTTCTGTTTGCCCATCGGATTGAGGGTGATATGCTGAAGATAGACAAACATTAGTTCCCAACTTTTTCCACAAAGTTCTCCAAAAATGACCCAAGAATTTAGGATCTCTATCAGATATTATTGACAAAGGTAAACCATGCAAACGAACTACTTCTTTAAAGAACAAACCAGCAACATGAGATGCATCATGAGTAGTCTTACATGGAATAAAATGAGCCATTTTTGAAAACCGATCCACTACCACAAATATGCTGTCATAACCGGACTTGGTCCTAGGCAAACCGAGCACAAAATCCATACTAACTGAATCCCATGGTTTAGAAGGAATGGGCAAAGGTGTGTAAAGACCAGCATTAGAGGAATGACCTTTAGATTTTTGACATATCAAACAAGTTTCAACAAATTTCCTAACATCCGTTTGCAACTTAGGCCAATAATAAAACCTCTTGACTGATTCTAAAGTTTTATCCAAACCAAAATGACCTGCCAAGCTGCCACAATGTTTTTCCTTGACAATATTTTCCCTCATTGATCCTTTTGGAACACAAAGTAAACCACCCTTGAAAAGAAGCCCATTCTGAATCAAATAATCAGAAAAGTCAGTATGATACCTTGCTGTCATATCCAAACAAACCTGATAAATTTCCTTGAAATCTTCATCCGTAGCATACATGGATGCCATAGCCTCTAAACCAACACTTTCCAATTGCATAGATTGAATGGCAAGTGTCCTTCTACTCAAAGCATCCGCCACCTTATTAGTAACCCCTTTCTTATGTTTAATGCTGAAAGTATAGGCCTGCAAAAACTCCATCCACTTGACATGTCTATGGTTAAGTTTCTCTTGTCTATTCAGAAAACTAAGTGCATGGTTATCCGTAAAAACAATGAACTCTTTTGGTAAAAGATAATGCCTCCATTTTCTTAACGACTGAACCATAGCATAAAGTTCAAGATCATAAGTAGAATATTTTTGTTTTGCTTCATTTAATTTCTCACTAAAGAAGGCTACGGGTCTACCATCTTGACTAAGAACCCCACCAATAGCCTTATTGCTAGCATCACATTCAACAACAAAAACCTTATAAAAATCCGGTAAAACAAGTACTGGCTGTTCTGATATTTTCTTTTTCAGCAATTCAAAAGATTCATTGGCCTCTTTAGTCCATTGGAAAACACATTTTCTTCCACCTTTAATAGTATCAATAAGTGGAGCACAAATACCACTAAAGTTTCTAATAAACTTTCTATAGAAGCTGCATAAACCATGAAAACTTTTTACCTCCGTGGCGGTAGTAGGTGCTGGCCAATTTAGGATGGCTTCTACCTTTGAAGAATCCATTTTCAGACTGCCTTTTGAAATTACAAAACCTAAGAACACAAGTTCTTCTTGCATGAATGAACACTTCTCTAAGTTTATCCTCAAGCCTTCTTCATGAAGCTTCCTCAAGACCTGATCCAAATGCTGTAAATGCTCCTCTTTGCTGCCACTAAAAATCAGAATATCATCCAAATATACAACAACAAATTGATGAAGAAAAGGTTTCAGCACTTCATTCATTAAACGCATGAAAGTACTAGGAGCATTGGATAAACCAAAGGGCATAACTATCCACTCAAACAAACCCTCATTAGTTTTGAAAGCGGTTTTCCATTCGTCACCTTCACGTATCCGGATTTGATGATAACCACTTTTAAGATCAATCTTTGAATAGTATTTAGCACCACCTAAACAATCCATGAGATCCTCTATCCTAGGCATGGGAAACCGGTATCTAATAGTAATCTTATTAATGGCTCGAGAATCTGTACATAACCTCCAAGTTCCTTCTTTCTTAGGAGCAAGGACTGCTGGGACAGCACATGGGCTAATACTTTTCCGTATGTAACCCTTTTCTAACAATCCTTGGATTTGTCGTGCAACTTCAGCATTTTGTTCGGGAGTTAGTTTATAGGCTGCTTTATTTGGTAATGTAGCACCCGGAATCAAATCAATACAATGGCTGATTGACCTCTTTGGTGGAAGAGACTCATGAGCACTATCAGCAACAATACCATCATACTTATTCAGCAAATCAAATACAACCTTAGGACAAGTACTTTCCTTGGCTTCTAAATTCAATTCCCTGCCCTCACAATTAGTTTCCTTAGGTCGGATTACAACAGCAAAGCATGGAGGATTCTCTTCCTTAAGACCTTCTAAAAACTCTTTTTCTTTGACAACCATAACACTACTTTGCAAGATTGAATTATTTGCAACATCCGGTAAAGGTGTCATTATAAAATTTTCTCCATCTTTAGTTATATTGAACACATTGGTTTTCCCATTATGCTGGGCATTAGTATCATATTGCCATGGTCTTCCTAAAAGAAGATGACATGCATCCATTTCAACTATCTCACATAAAACCTTATCTTTATAATCACCAATTTCAAATTCAACCAAGCATTGTTCATTCACAATAGTTTGTTGTTCCTTATTCAACCAAGAAACTTTATAGGGAGTAGGATGTGGAAGCCTCTTCAAATTTAGTTTAGTAACCATTTCCAAGGAGACTAAATTTTCAGTAGAGCCAGAATCAACAATTACCTTGCATACTTTACCTTTTGCTTTGCAAGTAGTCCGGAATAGAGATTTCCTTTGTGCTGGCTCCTTTAGTGGTACCAACAGCGATCTATTGAACATAAGAGTTTTTCCTTGCACCGGATCAGCATGCTTGGATGAGGTTGTATGGTATGATGAGTTGCTTTGACAATCCTCTTCTTGAATCAATTGCACCCTTCTATCTCCTTGATGACTGCTGTCATTCTTTTGTGGACATCTGAAAGATTGATGCCCAACTTGGTTACATGAGAAGCATCTTCCAGTGAACACATTAGGGCCTCTTCCTCTTGATCTGCCCCTGCCATTATTTGACCCTCTTCCTCTGAATGAACCTCTGCCACCAGCATCATTATCAGCACTTTGATTGCTGCTTTCACCTTGGAACTTAGGAAAAGTTCCTCTTCCATTGAATCTTCCTCTTCCACGGAAAGAAGTTCCTCTTCCCTTACTTTGTTCTCCTCTTCTTTTTTGTTTTTCCTCAATCTTGAGGGCAAGCTGAAAGCATTTGTGGACTGATTCCACATTAACCAATATCAATTCATCTTGGAAGCTATATTTCAATCCATTAAAATACCTTGCAAGTTTTTGTTTTTCAGTCTCAAACATTTTGGCCTTCAAGGTCAAATTATGAAATTCTTGAGTATAAGTACTCACATCAAGATCTTTTTGCTTCAAGTTTTGAAGCTTCTTATGAAGGGTCACTTCATAATCTTCCGGTACAAATTGTCTTTTCAATTCTGTCTTCATTCTAGTCCAAGTGGAAATGGCCTCTTTTCCTTCTTCCAATCTCTCACTTTGTAGAAAATTCCACCAACTAAGGGCTGGCCCCTTCAATTTGGACTTTGCCAACTTCACCCGTTGGCTTGGAAGCACCACCTCACACTCAAAATAATTCTCCAAAGCTTCTATCCAATCCATGCATTCTTCCGGTTCCAATTTGCCATAGAACAAAGGAATATCATTCCTATCTTTTACTCCTACCCTCTCTAGGGCTGCAAGCATTGCCCTTTGATCCTCCGGCATATTTGCTTGACCGGCTGGATCTTGCTCTTCTTCTTCTTCTGACTCCTCTTGGCCTCCTCTCCTCACTTGGCCTTTCAACTTATCTAACTCTCTCTTCATTGCCCTATTCTCCTCTCTGACAGCCCTACTCTCTGCCATTTGCTCTTTGACTATCTTAGCCAATTCTACATTGGTGATTCTGATAGGGATTTCATCTCCATCCCCCATCTTGTTATTCCCAAAAAGGTATCTTTGTGGCTCTGATACCACTTGATGCAGAGTGCTACAACGCTAAACTTGGTTAGCCCAACCAAATGAAATGATATTTAAAACAGAGTAAGAAATTCAGACTGTGTTGTTTTAACTTGGAGAAAATTACTTCTATTAAACTGTGCAAAACTGTTATGAAATGAATCTTCAAAATTCCAACAATTTACTGTTATCAAATGGACCCCCAATCCTGGCTCTTCAAATGATTTAGTTGTCTGTCGACCTCAGTATTTCCTGTTTAAGCCTACGACTTTCTTTAGGTATGATATTTCCAATAAATCTTTGAGTTTGGAATCTTACTGTTCTCAACTGTGGGCTGATACTGTGGTTTAATCACAATGAATCTAATAGAGCTGTTTCCCTGTTCTGTTCTTAACACAGTTAATTGGCAACCAAATTCAACAACAACTTGTTTCACTCAGGAATTCCAATTCCAAGTTGATCAGGCTGGTTGGATTTCAACTGGTTTGTCAAGGTTGAGAATCGATGCCCACCTACGATGTTATCTCTTATGTGTTATCAAGAATTCATGTTAAGTGCTCTGTGCTTTCCACAGTCTTTCGGCAGTGAATAGTTTCCAAACTTTGTGCAGACTTTGTCTACAGCGATGGTTCATGGTCACTCTGGTTCCAAGCCAATATCGGGTTATGTTTCAATCCTTGTATCAATTTTATGCTAACTTCAACACACTTTGCCAAATGAACCCTTTCGGTTTACTTTGAGATCCATTCCATTGAATTTACAATTCACTATGACCAATACAACAGTCATTCACGATTGCGCATTCAACTCGAACATTTTCCGCAATGGGACTGTTTCTAAACTGGTCATCAAACAAATTGAAGTTTCTGTTAATCGGCTTTGTTTCAACACCGTTTTGAACCGTACGGGCTAGGGCACGCTATGTTTAGAGTTTTAATCTGGATAACCAAAGACATTGGCCGCATCGTGCAACAGGGTAAACTATATGGCACTGTTTGAACGGTGTCTATGAAGCAATATTCCCCTTAACAATTCCGTGCCTTTGAAATATTAAAAAGATACATCCTAACTTGTTCTTCACCAGCCGGCATTGTGATTCCGCGGTGGAAGAACAGTTAGGTTCTAGGTTTGCATAAATAAATGAAATACAGCTTTCTGTTTAACACAGATTTTGAACTTATGTTATTCAATTTGCAGTCTGGTTCAAATGGCGTAGTTACATATTCAAACCACAGTGTTACCGCAGAAATATATTCATTTGATGCACAGTGTAAAGATGCACTTTAAACTGAAATCGAACAAGGAACTCTTCAATTAAAGAAACAGGGTATTCCAAAACTGCTTACAATTTTTAGATGTAAAATCGCTTACAATGCTTTTATGTCTGGTTTGTATCTGTTTCTCATTCCACTTCTTCAAACCCTGCTTTGTTCAAAACAACCGCACCACAGGAAAAGAAACATGAAAAACAAAGAGTTTTCGAAACTGTTGTTTTGTTTATTTCCTCTGCTTCGCAGACTCATGTTCCAACCATTAGTTGGACACCCATTAATAGATAGCAACAGACTCCCAACCGGTGCGAACCAGTTGGGGTCGTTGATACAACTGAACAACCGAGATCACAACAACAACAAGAATCTCCACTTAAACAGCATTAAAAAATAAATAAAACATAACAAAAAGTCCAATGGACTAAGAGATATTCAGTTTATATGAATACCAAATAAACTCTTGACCACACAAGAAATGGACTAAGGAAATGTTACGAATTTCCCTTATTACAACCAAACTGAACAAACCAAACCAAAATCCTTGTGGACTAAGACTCCACAGCTTATAGGCATGTTGTAGGTAGTCATGACCACACAACAGGAGAGAGATGAACAAAAACGATCAAACGCAAATAATTACAAACAATTATACCATAACTATCGCATTGCCACAAGTGCCCTGCACCAATTCTAGTCAACATGTATAATTAATGCTTCTTTGAAAATGAAATGTAAACCAATAGTAGCGTCTGGTATCAACGATGCCTTTAGCTCACATTTACACGTAATTCCAAAAACTTTGTATTAGTTTACAATTCACTTTCAAAGAAGCATTAATTATACATATTGACCAGAATAGTAGCATTTCTTCTACATGTTGGATAGTAAACCTACTTCAAGATGAGAAAATTAGAAAACCTAACAGCATTCAATATCAATGGTGCCTCCAGCTTACGTTTACAGGTAAAGCCATCATGATTGAAAACTGCATCTATAGCCTAATAAAGCTACAATAATGACATCGATGGCATCGTCCCTATAAATCATCAAGGAGTAATAAAGGTCATAATGAAATTAAAATCCAAGGGGCAAGAAATCCCCCTTGAATCAATAATTAACAAGATAACTTTTAATGAACTGACATACGCTAGTCAAAACATGGAAACCACATAGGAGATTCTTGGATATGTGTAATCATTTGAATTTATTTATGTATAAGATATTTCTTTGATACACAAGTCAAGGGTGATATGATTATAGGAATTAGGAGTTAGATGAAAATATGAAAACAAGCAAAGGGTCATGATGACCAACTGCTTTATGTGCTTCCCATTGTGGGTAGCAACCACAAAAAAACTGTCTAAGACAAGGACCCTAGAAAGGCTTGCATAGCCACTATATACTTTACACAAAACCTAGATAGAAAGCAAAACTAAATACATATTACACCTTGATCTCATTTGGAAGCAGTGTATGTAGGCAGTTTGGGGGCAAAATATGTCCCTAGTACGTAGGCAATTGAGGATGGGGTTTTAGGAAGGTTGTGTATTAACAAAGATTACTGAATTAAGATAATTCGTTGAGTGATGGGATTGGGATAAAAACTCTAATATAATGTTAAGATAAAATATATTCTTTGTATACTTGGAAGGATCGCAGAAGGATCTTGTTTCCCCACAAACCATAGGCTGAAATTCCAAGGTGGGATTCAAGTTGGTTATTCTCTTCTCCTAAAGACAAACCTCGATGCACCTCGATCAAGAAGTGCAATCTTGAGAGAGAATGATTTAGGGCAACAGACTATCCCTAAGTTTAAGTCTCTGGCCAAAGCATTATGATCCTTATCTTGTTTGAGGGATGGATGCCCATCATGTTTCATGGATGGATGCCCATCATGTTTCATGGATGGATGCCCATCTTGTTTGATAGATGAATGGTGCCCATCATGATTGATGGATGGATGCCCATCTTGTTTGATAGATGGATGCCTAACCCTACTCAAAGGCTAGATGCTTATCCTATTTGATGGATGGATGAATTCTTGAGTATACTAACTTAAGGAGAATTAATAACACAATAAATTAGTTGATATTTTAGGGTATAATGGAAGGGTTATTACATGGTATGGTAAGGAGAAGTTTCCCTCATGTCCACAAGTCTCAAAAATGTCCTCATCATGAAAACCCGAGGTTTTTTAGGGGGATGTGTCCTCGTGGAACACTGAGAATTAGTGATCCCAAGTCAAGGTATCAAGTCAATCCTCTTGAAGACAAGTCGCTCCCAAAGGGTGTTGTTGATGAGCTTGAGGCTTTGTTGCTACTCCTAAACCATGGTTCCCTTACACGAATAAGAATTCATTAAGCTATTGTTGTGACGTTTTCACACATCGCACCATTGCAAATAGAGACCCCCCCAATTTTCGTTTTTTGGCTTAGATTTTTGGGTTTTTGTTGCATTTCTTGTCTCCCAATCCTTTGAATGAGTTGCAGAAGTCAAGTTGGTCCGGGATAATTTCACCAAATTGAGTCTTGTTTGGGGAAAAGTTGCTTAGTGTTCTTAGGGTTTTTCATTGAATTCGAAGAGGTCATCAAAATCAATAGGGAGAAAGAATGTTTTGATGCTACGGGTGTGCTCAGACAGGTCGAAGGAGTAAAAACGCAATTTTCCGGGATCAATTCTGACAACTTCCTATTTTTTAGGAAATTTGTTTTCAGCTGTTTTTTGTTTTTTCGAAAGTTTCATTTTTGGCATTTTGGAGCCAGTCCAAGAAGTTGCTTTTTTGCTTTTTGCTTTTTTTATTTTTAGAAATTTTTATTTAACAGGTTTCTATTTTTGGGAGATGTTCAAGGTTACTTCTATGTACAAGAAAATGAGAAAATCCCGTTTCAAAATAAAATCCGACCTCCTCAATAAGAAATCTTGTTGAAGGTATGAAATCCACCAAGGAGAAATGGAAAATCCAATTGAAAATAAATTCCTCATAGGAGAAAAAAATCCACTTGGAAAGAGAAAATTCACTTAGAGTTCAAATTTCCAAAATTGAAGACAAAGTGAACAAATCCACTTGGAAAGAGAGAAAAAATCCACTTAAGGTTCGAATTTCCCAAGTTGAAAGTTTAAGAGGTCAAAATCCACAAAAGGTAAAGAGGACAAATCCACTTGAGGTCCAATTTTCCCAAGTATAGGCATGGAAAAGGTTTCTAGGTACTTGAAAATTCCTTATGAGGTAAAAGGAAAAATCCACTTGGAGGTCGAATTTCCCAAGTAAAGAAGTAAGTGAGGTTAAGTTGAGAATTCAATTGGGAAATCCACTTAGAGGTAGAAGAATAATTCCTTCATGAGGTCGATTTCCTAGAAAGGAGCTAAGAGAAAAGAAAAAATGAATAAAGCAATCTTTATTGTTTTTTGCAAATTGCTTTAAAGGAAAATCAAAGCAAAAAAGAAAGGAAAAAAACTTCCTCACAAGTCTATAAAAGAAGGGAACATCAATCATTCACTTCACAAGTTCGATTTTTCTCTAGGCAGACCTTGCAACAGCAGACTAGTGAAGGAGAAGGGCTGATCAACCAAACAAAGCCCTCATCTTTTACAGGCAAAGAAGTTTCAGACACATATTCAGCCTTGGTGATCATACTTTGAGGACAAAATCGAAGAATTTCTCCCTTCTGTCTCTGGATTTTGGGACTGAAATTTAATTTCCAGATCTATAGTGGATTGATATCTCTAAGTTCCAATTGTAATCAGACCTCCTTAAAAAGTAAAAATCAGGTTTTAGAATTTCATTTTCCAGATTTTGTCAAAGTTTGAGCATTCATAGTTTTGAATTCTGATTTTAGAAGATTAAAATGTGTGAAATTCACAAGAAAACAATCAGAACTTAAGAAATTCTGGAATTGATTAGTTTTCCTTTGTGTTTTAATTGCCTTACGAAGTCATTAATTTCAAGCTTCATACAGGTACCATGTCTGCACCAAAGAATATGGGAGGAGGAATTAGGAAGACTTCACAGCATTCAAGGAGGCAGATCATCATCAAGATAAAGGACTCACCAATGCATACTCAAGACAAGGAAAGAAAGAAGACCAAAGTCAGGATCCGAGACTCCAAGGAGATGAAAATGTGAATAAGGTGCAAGATGAAAAGAATATCAAAACAGTCCCTATCCTCATTGAATTTCCACAAAGGTCTGATTGCAAGTGGATACAAAGGAAACTGTGTGAGGTGAAATTTAGATTGACCTAGAGTATTAAATCCTCACAAAACGTGTAAGAGCAGGTGTAAAATCAGATTTCAAGTTAAGAAAAAGAGGCAACTGCTTGGGGAATGAATTTAACCGCAAAAAGAAGGTGATTTTTATCAGATTTTTTGGAGGTAATCCTTATCAAAGAAATCAGGTTTAAAAGAGAACTTTCCAGCAAGAGGGTGAATTTTCCTAAAGAGATACAATGATGGTAAAGGAAAAGGATTCCTCAACAAGCAGGAAGGAAGTACAACTACAAGGAATTTCAAGATAAGGTCTACATTCCAAGGCAAAGACGTGATTCACAAGGAGAAAAATCTCAACCTCAAGAGTTCAAAATTGCAAGAGGACGTCAAGATGCACAAGCACAAGCCAAATGCAAGCTGAGGTGGCATCCTTGTCATCATTCATCTAATCAAGAGATTCCAAGTCAGCACATCTAGATTCAATGAACCTGACTCAGCAAATGGAAGATATTAAATGATTTTCATCGATTCCTATTTTCTCATTGGTTTGTAAGAAGGTGGTTGTAACAAAACCTAATTAAGGTTTTATCTGTTAATCTTGGCCATTGATCATAGATCAATCTGGACCATTGCTTTGTATTGGGGTGTCTATTTAAACCCTCTTCTTTTCATTTGTTGGAGAGAGATTTCGGAGAAATTGTTGTAGTGATACTTCTTAAGTAATAGACATAATTCATTGAAGTTTGGTGAATCTTTGTCCACTTTTGCAAGTTAGCATGGTTTCTTGGCTCTCATTAGAATAGATTTAATTTCCAAATTCATAGATTGAATGAAGGATTGATAAAATTGCTTAATGTGGAGTTTTTTATTAAGGGAAAAGCAGGTTTTGAGGGGACCCGAAACCCCAGACAACGGGTTTTAAGGGGACCCGAAACCCCCTGGATGAACCAGCAACCAGATTCCAGCAAGAAATAGCTGATCAATAGATATACAAAGATTCCATATAGCCAACCTCCAGAGAAACGCCAGCCAAAGGATAGCAAAAAACATTACATATCAAGTTGGACCTAAGCAAAGAGACAAGACTCTGAGGGTTTTGACTGGCTCCCACAACCACAGAAGAGGGTTTTAAATAGGCTCCCACAACTTGAAAGACACTGAGGGTTTTGACAGGCACCCACAACCATACAAGAGGGTTTTAACCAAGCTCCCACAACCTGATATTAGGCTCCCAAACCTAGCACACCTTAACCAAAATCAAGAACCAAAAGAAACCAAGGTCTGCCCTTTAAAACTGGCAGCAAACACCCGATTAGTCAAAAAAATAACTAACGAAGGAGGGTTTTTACTAGCTCCCTCAACTAGGAGGAACAAGAACATGGCTGAAAACCGAAAGCTCTCCACAATCACCACCTCAATAGGGATCAGAGGAGGAAGAACAATGCATAACACATACTCAGCCATCAAAATCCTGAGGTCCTTAAAAATGGGTTTTGACAAGCTCCCATAACCTGAAAACCCCGGAAGCGTAAGTTGAATGAGATACCTGAACCGAATCAGCTCCAAGTAGGTGAGCACCTCCCATCTCTCCGCCGCTATAGGAGAAAAGGGCCAAAAGCACAAAAGCATGGAGAGAGATTTGAACAACCAACCAACTCCCAGTGAGTTCCATCTAACAGCAACCAGCCAGCAACTCTTCCCCTCTGTAGAAGAATGACCCACCTCAATAGGGCAGGCTAAGAGGAACTGAGAGATGCAACCCGAACAGAAAGTGATCCTCTTGAGAAGAATAAGAACAAAAAGGCACCTCCACCCTTCAAGAGGACCACCGACATATCTTGAAACCACGAACAAGAAAACCCCCTCAACAGAGAGTCTCCCCAAAAACAAAACAGTCATCTTGAACTAAAGATAGACAAATAAGGCATAGCCGACTACGAAATAGCACAGATCCAAGGAGTAGGGGGAGAAGGAATGGAGTTAGAAGGAAGAGCCCTAAAAAAGAACGAGTAGAGCACACAATTCAGGCAAAAATATCTTCCAAAACTAGATAACCCCAAGCCCACAAGAACCCACCAGATCTCCAGAAGAAGAGAGAAAAGCCTTCCATCACAGATACCACCCGGATCCCAAATCCTCCCGCAACTCCAAGCCGAATCCCCTACACCAACAAGAGAGAGAATAGAGAGGATCTTTCCTCTCATACATCTCCCGCAGCAGACCCCAAGCCACCTGCAGAATAGCTCCAGCCTGACACCGTAGGAAGCTCCAACAGCGACACCAAATCTACCAGGGAAGAACAACAAATACGGGACAAATCTAGACCCCACAAGGGTCGGGGAAGGAAAAATAGGCGTGGAGGGCAGAGCCACTTCCAATAATGGGTCTGGACGCCGAAGTAACGATTTGCACGCCATAAAGACTAGGGACAGAAAAGAGCATAGTCATCCTCGCAGATCCCAAACCCCGCAGAAGCTGCATGTGCCTCCACACTTCCACCAAACAAACAGGGCCACCCCCACAACAAACGCCCATCCACAATGAAACACTACAAACACCAAGCAGAGAAAGACCCAAAAGAAAAGGCGTCAAAAGCAGGCCAAAATTGATGTATTCATACTTTTTATAATTGAATGATTTTCAATTATTTTGCAAAGTTAGCCTAAACAAGTAAATGAAAACTTAACTTCTATTACTATATTCATTGTTTTGATAGGTTGGTGAATATAAGTGATATGAAAATCTTTTGAATACCTTAGGAGATAGCACCTTTCTTGTGTAGTTGTTGAATTTGGCAAAACAAGAATTGGTTTAAATTCAGTGTTCCACGGGGATGCGTCCCCCCCCCCTTTTTTGGCCACATCTCCCAAGAGGAAACGTCTCCAAGGACGCGACATCCCCCGCCACCACCACCCAATTGCCGTTGAGACACCGAGACGTCTCCCGTCACCCCACGCCAAATGTAAATAAAAAAGGCAATTTTTAATAAAAATGTGACTTTTGGGGGGGTTAAGGGGTAACCCTAATTGAACGTGGGCCCCACCCTTTCCCCCAAAACAACACAAAACCATGTTTTTTTTAGATTTCACTCTCATTTTGGAAAACTGATTTTTTTTCCAGCAAGCTGAAGAGGAGGAAAAACTTGAAGAAGATTGATTGAAGGGGTGAGAAAAGTGATTGCAAGCGTGATAGGAGCTAGAAGAAGCAAGAAGAAGAGGAAGAAGATTCTTCTGCATTTTGGAGAGATTTTTCAAGCACAAGGTAGGGTTTTTCAACTTTTTCTTGTTTTTATTTTGGTTTTATTTTTTCAAGCACAAGGTAGGGTTTTTCAACTTTTTCTTGTTTTTATTTTGGTTTTATTTTCTGATTTTCATTGTTCTATGCCATTTTTGGATTTTTTTTCCCTATTCATCTCAAAATGAGATTTGATGTTGAATCTTGAGGGAAAAATCATTCATCATTCATCATTTTGCCCTCAAGATTCAACATCAAATCTCATTTTGAGATGAATAGGAAAAAAAATATATTGTTAAACTAGGCTGATTTTATTTTTATTTTTATTT
Source organism: Cryptomeria japonica (assembly GCF_030272615.1). Taxonomy (NCBI): domain Eukaryota; kingdom Viridiplantae; phylum Streptophyta; class Pinopsida; order Cupressales; family Cupressaceae; genus Cryptomeria; species Cryptomeria japonica. The sequence continues at coordinate 296,216,218 of NC_081405.1, forward strand.
TGTGAAATGCAGTGTCAATTTCACGATGAGCTCCCAAGGCATGAGTGAAGATGACATGGAAATCCATTCTCATAGTGAGAATGATTTAGAATATGAACCTGAAAATGAGGGGGGTGACCATGGGGCTGATCCTGGAGCCCAATCTAGTTCTATGGCGAGTGCACCAGCTAGTACAGGTTGCCCTTCAGAGTTGTTGGCACCATATGCTAGGGGTCATTTTGATCCTAGGTCTCCTCTAAAACAGTTTGCTTCACGAATATTAGTACAAGGCACATCACATTCAAGTGGGGGAACAAGGAAGTGGAAGTGCAACATTTGTGACACTGAATGGTTTGGTAGCATTAGTAGGGTGAATACACACTTTCTGTTTTGGAGAGGAAAAGGCGTGAAACATTGTAAGTTTTTGGAGGAAGCTAAAAATATACAATACAGAATTGAGTTTAACAGGCTTTGGGGGGTTCCAGATGACACAAATATTTCAATGCCTACTACTTTGTCTGCTAGGGCAGCACTTCAAGGTAACCAGAATTTGCCACATACTTCTCATGCTTCGCAGACGGAAGGAATGATGTTTGGATCTCCATCCACTTCCACTTCTACTGCCGCCAGGGCTGGGAAACGTAGGTTGCAGACACCACAGAGCAACCCCATTGCTGATATGTTTAATGTGAAGCTAAGAGATGAGATAGATGAATCCATTGGCAAGTTCTTCTTTGCCAATGGCATTCCATTTCATGTTACACGGTCTCCTTATTATAGGGAGATGATGGCTATGGTGGCCAAGGGAGGACCATCTTATGTGCCATCAGGAGAGATGAAAATGAGGACCTCGATCTTGGATAAATGTTATTCCAAGATCAATATTTTGATGGAGAAGATGAAGGCATGTTGGGTGGCATCGGGGTGCAGCATAGTTATGGATGGGTGGACAGACATTAGCCATCATCCACTCATCAACGTCATGGTCACATGTGCAGAGGGCCCATACTTCCTTAGAGCAGTTGATTGTATAGGGCATCGTAAAGATGCTGATTTCCAGTTTCAGGTCCTCAGGGAGGCTATTGAGGAGGTTGGGCCACAAAATGTGGTCCAAGTAGTGACAGATGCAGCCCATGTGTGTAGAGCAGCAGGGAGACTCATTGAGGCAGCCTATAGACACATTTGGTGGACCCCATGTTGTGTGCATGCCATGAACAATGCACTCAAGGACATGGGGAAGATTGACTGGATTAGAGGAGTGGTCACCGATGCGAGAGATGTGCAGATGTTTATCTGCAACCACCACACTTCACATGCACTCTTCAAGACCTTCGCGAAGGAGTTCTTGAAACCAGTTGAGACTAGATATTCATTCTATTTCATTCTCTTGGAGAGAATGATTGAGTTGCAAGAGGCATTGCAACTCATGGTTATGACTAATGAGTGGAATAGGTGGGCTGAGGCCAAGACAAAGCAGGGGAGAAGGGTGAAGGAGATAGTGAAGAGTGATGTGTTTTGGACTGATGCGAAATACATTGTCTCCATCATTTCTCCAGTATTCCAGGTGATCAGATATGGGGATGGGGATGCACCTAACCTTGGAGAGGTGTATGAGTGCATTGACTCTATGCTTGACCAGATGAAGGTTGTTGTGCGAGTGAAGGACCCCTCTCTAGCATTCTACAATGAGCAAATCCGGCCTATCATTCAGTGTAGATGGGACAAGTTGAACACTCCTTTGCATATGGCTGCCTTTGCCTTGAATCCTAAGTGGTACAAGGCTAGACTAGGTAGAGTAACACCGATTCAGGATGATGAGGTGAAGGCGGGTTTCTTTAGGTGCATAGAGAAGATGTTTGATTCCAGAGATGTCGGCACAATGCGCACTAAGTGGGGAAGATTTGCCACTCTTAGAGGTTATTCAGATGCGGCAAAGATGGATATAGACACTATGGCACAAGAGGGCCCACTTTTGTGGTGGAATTGTCATGGCCCGAAATCTTTGACCACCACTCTAGCCATCCGTCTGCTATCCCAGGTTTCCAGTTCTTCAGCTACTGAGAGGAACTGGTCTACATATAGCTTCATCCACTCTCATAAGAGGAACAGACTTACCTCTAAGAGAGCAGAGAAGCTTGTGGTTGTACACAGTGCTTTGCATCTCATGGACTACAAGACACTTGAGTACAAGGAGAGTCCAGCGGCACGATGGGATGTAGAGCCAGAGGAGCCTTCACAGATTGATGAGGATGATCCTACCATTTCAGATGCAGGGCTAGTTGGTGTGAGCTTGAGGGACCTTGATCTTCAGGAGTCCAACAGTTCCAATGAGGAGGAGTTCATAGATGATTAGAGGCCTCCATTAGCTACATTTTGAGTTTTGTCATTTTGTCTTTGACTCTAGTCTCTTTTGTAATGCTATTGCTACACGTATTTGTATTTGGCTACTCATTGTAATGATGAATCATGTAATCATCTTTATTATTATAGACTTTGGAATGGCATCAGATATTCATATTTTCGTTTTCCTTTTTCGATATAATAGAAATCTCCAATTTGACAATTTCATTTGTCAAATTTTATTTAGCATTTAGCAATTACTAATCTGAGTAATCTTGGTATTTCCTATAGTTTCATTTGAAATCTAATTCTTATACTGTTATACTATCATAAATCTTTTCAAAACTAGTTTTTCAAGCACTATATGTATATGTATAGCTATATGAGCACCACCACCTCGCCACCCCCCCCACTGCCTTCCCCCCGCCGTCCCCAAACTTAGGCCCTTGGTCCCCCCGTCCCGGAAACGCATCCCCGCGTCCCCCCATCCCCGACACCCGTAGAACACTGTTTAAATTCCACTTTGCAATTTCTGTCTCTAGAGTTCATAGGATTAGCTTAGGATAGGAATTATCTTCCTAAACCTCACCCTTCTACTTTTTTTTCAAGCCTTAGTAGAAGTAGGATTGGAAAGAGCTTATTGCAAAATCATTCCAAAAAAAAAAAAAAATCACAAGTGTCGGGAATCAGCGGAATCCTTAGATTGATTAACTCCTCAAACAATCATGTAAGTCCTCCTTGAGATTATCAGCAAATCACAACGAATCAACTGAGACTATCCATACACATTTGGGACCCTCGGAGTCATCTTTGTGATCACACAGTTCAACTGTTTAGCACATAGAAGATTTTGATCAAGAGAGAATAGGATATCTCTGGGTATTTTATTCTGTGTTGAACATGCATAAAACCACACCAACAGGTACGCACTAGAAGATGCATATGTGGAGGTTCCTAAATGTGTGAAAGAGATTCTTCCTACTTTAGATGCATACCAATGAAAAGGAATTGGAAATTGCTTCAAAATATAAAATAATTCGCACAAATCCATAGATCTCTAAACCACCACAAGATCAAGGGGTTAAACACAAATTGTAAGACGACTAAAGTGCAAAGTCATCGAATCTAGATATGTTTGTACGCACATTATTGACTAGTCACACAATATAGTTGGTTCTGCATGATTAGTGAAGTGGCATCCCAATGACTTGTTACATGGTAGTGGGACTGGATCCGAGTACTTTTGTGGCATATCAAAGCATTTGCATGGCAATGCATTGTTCAGTGTTGTGTCAATGTGTTGGCAAGCATAGTTGTTGGTGTGCCATACTCTTACGAAGTGTTATTGATGTGGCATCTTAAGGTTAATCTGGCTGGCAAAGGTAGTGTTATCACAAAAGCTTGCACCCTTGCTAAGCTATCAACTCAGCAACCTTGTGAAACGTGGAAACAACCCCTAAGTGTGGGACCTTGCGCGAGGGGGTTGAATCTCCGGAGAAGGCCGGCTTCCTTATCACTCCAAGTGCAAGTGTTGAACCAACTCAACACTTCAAAACTAACTCCTGAGCCTATCCTAACAATTTGCAGAGGTAAAGGGAAGAGAGAATTGCTTGAAATAAAAGGAGGTGATGCACCAACAAGAGATTGTTCCTCTCCCCACCCGAAATGGCACACGGAATCAACTGGAAAGCCCAAGAGATGCACAAACTTCAATTGCATGAGTGACCCAAACACATGTGTGGAGGTTAGAATTTTCTAAGTGTCAAGAGGGGAGAAGGATTCCCACAAAGTCACACTCAGAAAACAAGTTAACACAGCATACATGTGAAAGGAAACCACAAACATACACTTATAATGGAGGTAAGAACACATACACATCATACATAAGTTGAAGGAAGGCAAGAATGGAGATTTTCAATTAATCATAAGGCCAAAAGGCAATCTTACAGTTGCAGAAATGCAAAAAAAAAAAATTACAAGTCTTCAAGAGAAGAGAAGAGCATAAGAAAGCTCAAGCTAGCAGGGAGAGGACCCTTTACAATGAGGCTTAACAGCCTTATATAGAAAAATGGGTTACAATGGTGATCATGATCTCTGCATGTCAGTCTGGAAGTGTAGGGAAGTGCATGCACTTGGCTTGTACATGCAAGCAACCTAGCCATACCTCCAAAGGCAATTCTGAGAAAGATAGATTGACTGGCCTGCCAAAGTCAGAGATGACATAAGTCACCCAGAATGGCCCCCTTACCTCACTTGATGGAAATCCTACCAAAACATTTAATACACCCTTGTGGCTCCACAAAAAGTCACCAAAACTGTCGGAGCATTAAAGGCCTTGAGTGTCGATCACACCATCCGGAAGTGTCGCCAGTCGGAAGGAAGCCTGGAGACTTCGGAAGCTCGAACTCCCGAAGTGAGGAAGACAAGGGAAGAACTTCGGAACCTCGGGGTTCCGGAGTTCCGGGATAGAGAGAAGAAGAGAAGGAAAAAGCCTTCAGAACTTCGGAATTCCGGAGTTTCGGAGGAACTAGAGAGAGAAGGCAAAAGGGGAAGGAACTTCGGAACCTCGGAGTTCCGGAGTTCCGGGGAGAAGAAGGAAGAAGGGGGAGGAGAGAACCTCGGAACCTTGGGGTTCTGAGGAGGAGGGAACCTCGGAACCTTGGGGTTCTGGGGTTCCGGGAAAGGCAAGGGAAGGGAAATTCGGAACCTCGGGGTTCCGGAGTTCCAAAAAGGGAAAGGGCTAAAGAGAGAAGGGGAGGTTCTGGAGTTCCAGGCAAAGGAGATGCTTAAGAGAAGAGGCAAAGCAAAGGAAGGCCAAAAACTTCGAAACCTCGGGGTTCCGGAGTTCCGAAGAGGGAAGGAGAAAAGGGACAAGGAACTTCAGAACCTCGGGGTTCTGGAATTCCAAGGAAAAAGAGAGAAAGGCTAAGGAGAGGAGGGGCTAAGATAGGGAAATAACTTCGGAACCTTGGGGTTCCGAAGTTCCGGAGAAACTGGAGAAAAGCTAAGGGAAGGAAGGGAACTTCGGAACCTCGGGGTTCCGGAGTTCCGCAGAAGGAAGAAAAGCAGCTAAGGCAAAGAACTTTGGAACCTCAAGGTTCTAGAGTTCCAGAAAAGGAAGAAGGAAAGAGACAAGGGCAAAGAGAAAAGACCTTCGGAACCTCGGGGTTTCGGAGTTCCGGGGAAGAAGAAAAGGCCAAGGGAGGAACTTCCTCCGGACAAGGCAACACTTCACACTTCATGATTCTTCTCTCCTTGATCAATTGGGGCCGTGCTGGTCCATGGAACATATCTCTGATTAGTTCTCACTGATGGACCAAGGGTGTCATAAAATGACAACAGGTAGCATTCATCTTAAGTGGCAGGCTCTGAGGCATTTCAAACAACAATGGTGCCCTTCATGGCTACACCTATTGTGAAGACTTTCAAACCCTTACCCCTTTCTTACTTACCAATGCATCACATCAGCCACTCCACCACGGTGCTCCATCACATGTAATGTAGTGTATTTAAACAAAAGAAAATTATCCAAAGTTTTCCTCCAAACACCTCATTAGAACATAGCAAACATCATTTCCATATATTTCATGGCATAGGAGGAAGTTTTCCACTCTTCACCAACAAAAGTTCTTTTCAAAAAAAAATTTCAAAAATAATGCACATGGAATTGATTCAATCGAGTAATATCATTAATGTTCAATTGAGCAAGCTCCTTCATTTTATAGGGGTCTCCTAGTCATGTTGAGTACACATGGACAGATGTAGATGTATGTAACCATAGAATTTGCCTTGTCCCCAACTGGTCTAACACACCTTTGCATTTTTTAAGCCTTCCAACATCAAATCCATGCAGCGGAATGTCAAAGAAAACCAAAAAAAAGTGAGTTACTATCCATATACCCACAACCCAACTTTCTTGTGGCATTCAAGATAATATCTATGCAAAGGGTTAAAACCAAAAATTAAAATCATGTTAGTTAATAAGTCATTCAATTGTCACTATATTTTAGAATTGTCTATGATTCAATGCACAGGTTTTTCAAACTCGATCTCTAAGACAACAAACTTAAAGAAACCACAATGTAACTCACATTTTTAATTTATTTAAAGCATCAACTGATTCCAAGTGGAAACTAGTAAACTCCTAGAAGATTCAAGATAGTTCAAATTGTTTTATTTCTTGTTATAACTCTATTCACCATATATCATATTACAACCCTATTGAGTCCAAGTTATACAATGCTCAACGCTCTTATTTTATTTACTAACATCTTCAATACCAAAATCTGAGATTACGCCTCTCATTGCTATGGGCTTCAAATCATGTGTCACAAATAGAAACAATGTCTACCATTCTTAGCCATGTTGGTTGAAAATTTTGTAAACCTGGGAAGATGTGCAAAATTATGGTTTCAGTTACAGCGTGTGAGTTAAAAACTCTCCTAATTCTAAGGGAAGGCTCCCCCTTTCCTACTATTACAAGTTAACTATAACATATAAACACTAATCTAACTTGGGTGGGACAACATCCTTTTCTCTTTTTTCAAAAAAGATGATATTCTTTTCTCTTTTCAAGAAAGAAACTACAACTAGAGTAACAAATACAAAAACTTAAAAAACTTCACCTACTAGAAAGATGTTTATATAAAAGGAAGCAAAGTTTCGATGAAAGTGTGAAATCTTTTGTCACTTCCCCAAGACGGGAGAATAGAAATAGAAGCCCAAAGTCTTCAACTCCTCTACTATCTTATCACCTTCTAAAATGATTATTAAAGTAACAATATACAACATACAACAGATCAAAGTTTGTCGATATGATGCACCTCTAGATTGCTATTGAGTAAGAACAATTACAAGCACAAAGTCTAATAGTCTCTTCCTATCTTTACACTTATCTATGCTAATTTAGACCCTTAATGCCTGCAGCACATAGTCTACAAGAAATCAGATCAAAGCTCTTTCCAACAACCTCACTAGAATCTCAAGTATATGGAGTAAATATATATCACTGTGACATAAGAACACAATGGATATATAAACAAAGCTTCGACACAAAGTCTAAAACTCAAATGTCTTTCTTATATTGCTTGAGAATCCAATTTAAAAGTATAAAACACAAAGTCTTTATGCTGTAAATTTCTGTAGAGTTTTCTTGCTTGCCAAAAAGACCCAAAAAATACATAGAGCACCCTCCAATATACAGGAGAGGGGCTAAGAACAAAAAGTGGGAGAAGTCCAACTAACTAAGACTTATTCCACGACTAACTATGACTTATTCCAAATTACAGTCCTATTGTCTTTCAACTTGTAATTTGTTTACATGTAATTACAAGTTATAAGAATGCAAGTAAGGTGACTACTTGCAATTACAATTTTCGGCATTACATGTAATTTGTCAAAGGTAAATTACAAAAGCATAATTGAAACTATTCTAAGTGTCCAAGACATGACTCTATTTACATCATCCTTTGTCTTAGAGGTCTTCACGCTACTACAAGATGTTGGAACTTGAAGTATTTGAGATCGGCAAAGGTATTTCTCCAGGAACATCAACTTGCATCATTGATGGTTCTTATGTCCTTTGCCAATGAACTCCAACCTCATCTTCTTTCTTGGGGAAAAACATTGTACTCTTTTCATTTAATGTCATCAACATATGACAACACTGTCTTTTTCTTATTGTCCTTACATGCATTGAAATCCCTTGCAATCGGGTCTCTAGGACCCAACTGCAAGTATTGATCTTGCAAAGGAAAGACGTGGGAATGAAAGTATGTGGAGACAAAAGGCGAATTTCTGATCTTGGGAGGCGGAATGCAAGTGCAAGGGATCATAGCGAACTTGGAATGCGTAAATTGTGGAACACGAGTCAGAAAAAAAAACTTTGACACTTTGCAATCGGGTCTTCAACACCCAAATGCAAGTAAGCAAGCTTGCATGATAGGTACAAGCTTACAATTGGGTTCTAGAGACCCGATTGCAAGTGAGCATAGTGATTGCAAACGTGTGGTAAGGATAAGCTTGCAATCGGGTTCTTAAGACCCAGTTGCAAGTTAGCATACTTGCAAGGATGGTGAGAGAAACAAACTTACAATCGGGTCTTGAAACCCCAATTGCAAGTGGGAAGGTTTGCAAGGGAGGGACAAACTTGCAATCGGGGTTTTGAGACTCGATTGCAAGTGTGCAAATGATGAAATGCTCATACAATGGTGACTTGCAATCGGGTCTTGAAACCCCGATTATTCGTTTCATTTTTCTTTTATAAAACATACTTGTAATCAGGTCTTAGAAACCCAATTACAAGTAGAACCAACTTTATAACAATGTGATGACTTGATTGGGTTTCTAGAACCCGATTACAAGTAAAGTTCATTTACTCACAATGAGTGCAAAAAGTTCCTACTTGCAATTACATCAAAAAGTTCCTACTTGCGAAGAGGAACTCAAAACCCGAAATTGCACAAAAAGCTAGGAAATGAAAGCAAAAATGAACCAAAACTTGGACGGTGATGACAAACACACCCATTGATGATTTCACATTAACAAATATGAGTCTTAAACCTCGTAAAACGTGGAATTTTGAGTAAAAATTTGTACTGATTGTCTATTTTTGGAAATTCAAAAATAGAGATTTGACACAACAAGCAACATCAGGGAATATTGAAACAAAACCAAAAATTTCAGTTCCAATTAGCACTTCCAATTGATATTGTTGAACCAAGAGTATTGTGGGGCAGAAAAAACTAATGCAGTACTCTAGGATTAGTAAGAGTACGGGTAATACTAATGGTTGTCACATAGGTTAGATTTTGAGTAACATGAAGCTATGGTGTTTTGTACAACTTGCCGCAACTCCAATCTCAACATCAATAGAAAGTGCTTTACAAATTTCAAGCCTATTTTAATTAGCTACTCTTTTTTTCTTCCATTCTCATCAAGATTATGTTTTTTCTTGCATCATCTCTATTGGAACACTAGATCAATAGAATTTCAGGCCTTTCGTTGATACTTTATCAGGCATCTAAACAAGGAACATAGTCCGAATTCAAACATTAAACAGTGCAACATAGAATAGTCTAAGAAAACACAAGCTCTATGAAAAATTAAATCACTTCTTACATAGAATAATTTCATACTTGAATCAACTATTAAGTAATTTGTCTTTCTCCGAAGATCTACATTGCCTACTCCAGCCAATAAAAACCCTGTCACTGTATCCTGCAGTAGAAATGGATTTACATGTTAGCTGGTTCTAAGATATGCCCTCAAAAAAATTTATCTATCAAACAAATTTCCATAATCACTACAGCAGAAATCTTTGAAGAACCTACAAAGCTAGCATACCCTTAAAAGAGTGTTAGCAATAGTTGGTAGAATTCACCCTTAGATTTTAGCAAGCCCAAATCACTAAAAAGGCACATAATAAATTAATAGCACGAATTACCAAATGGTCGTGAAACATCAACTTTAGGTCCCTCCTTATAAATGGAAAGATCTCATTCTGGAGCGAAATCTTTTGAGTATAAGCTGAAAGTTGGTACAACACTCATAGAGAGATTTTTAATTAATGTTTGTTCTCCTTAATAAACATTAAATTAATTGAAGGGTTAGAACTTAGAAGTGATAACCATTCTATAGTTACAGTATCACAAAGTGTTATCAGCTACAGGCATCTTTGTTATCAGCAAATTTTGGGGAAAGGATAAATCAAGCAAGCAAGAGAGACATGTTTATATTTTGACTGAAGGAAAGTTACTGGAAGAAATTTACTTTCTAACCTTAATAAATATTGAATAGTCATATTAGTCACTATGATGACCACAATATAAGACTATTTAAAAACCTGCCACCTTGTCACCTTCTAGACTCTTCCTGGGGTACGTGAGAGCTGGCCCTATTCATACATATGGAGGAGATTAGACACACTTAGCTGACTACATGTGAGATGTTGGAAGCATTTATTTAAATGACAGAGGCCAAGAACTATATTAGAGTGCACAAAGTCAAGGGAAGATGAAATAACACAGTTAGATATTGTAATGAGAACTATAATGTGCCAAGTCTTACTATGTAAATAGTTTTATACAAGATCTGAGAGGTCAAATGATAGTTACCAGGAGATGGTGACTGGTACTAGAATGGGAGCAGCGACAGGTACCGGTATCCCATTTTTTTTCAAAGTTGGCAAAAGCAAAATAAACAATAAAATTTACATATATGCCTTACATTTGGAAAATCATAGCTGTACAGTGGATATGCAACTATTAACAAATGTAAAATACTTAAATGCTTTTTTTTTTTTAAACTGACATTTTGAAGAAATGAAATAGCCAACAAAAACGAGGATTAATTCTATCAATATTTGAAAATCATAATGATAATATAACATTTGATTTTAAAACATAATCATCTAGAGATAGCAAATAGAGACTAGGATCAAAACACATGCAGCAGACCCAGCCCTGAACTCAATGGTCTCAGTCTATTGTTTCTCTTTAAACCTCTTTGGGACTTGGTATAAAAAACAAATCTGGTACCAAAACCTTGTAAATTTTTTAATGAAGAAAATACAAATTGCAGATTTTTTCAACCACATGTCAGCACTTCAGGAATACCTACTGTAATTTATAAATCTAAGAAACCTCTATAGAAAGTTTACCAATTCTCATGCATGCTTTTCTAGGAGACATAGAAACACAAAGAAACTTCATATGAAGCCTCCTAATGTTTGGAGATGTCCCCATATGGGTCTCCAAAACAAGGACACATTTCCACACTGGGGAACAAGTACCAAGGATGAATGTACAAGTACAGCTAGATTCCTCTGTGTTTAAGTTAGCCAAGAACAGTGCTACGATTGTCTATGTAGAACAAGTCTATCAAAACCAATGTTACAGGACTTGCCCAACTCAGCAAGTCTCAAGATGAACATCATCAAACAATGCCAAAGGACTCATGACCCAAGTACCTTGTGAGTCTGATCAGACTTGACCCATGTAGCTACTGAATCTGATCGGACTTGTAAAGTCTGCAGACTCACTAGACTAGACAAGTCACTAAGCAAACTCAACCAAAATAGTAGACAATTTAAAAAATAAAGGAAAAAAAATTTTAAAAGGAAAACCTAATCACTTAAGATGACTTCTAACACTTAAAGGCACACTCATTTCATTTGCAAGAAAATGAAGGAGAAGAAAAAGAGTATCGAAGCCAAAATCACATGCCATAGAAGAAAAAACCAGCAAACAAGTTAATCAACAAACATGATTGAATACAATTTGAGTAGGTTTGTAGCAGCCCTCAGTGCATCTAAAGGAGCCCACCATTGCTTTGAAGTGGCCCACTATCAATTTGGAGCAAATTTGAAGTAGTACTTTTTTTTTAAATCTCTTTATTGTTTTCATTTTTAATTTTCATTTGTCTTCTACATTTTTCATTCTTTTTGCACTTAGGTTCATGGAACAAAAAACGAATCCTAACTATTTTTTTAATCTCTTTTTATGAACAAACCCTAGCTATTTATGTATGAAAATTCTATTTTATAGATACAAATGATAATAATTTTAACTTTTCCCTAATTCTCTTATCTTAATTTAACTAGAAACCATAAATGTTAAATTATTTTCCAATTATAGGTTATTGCAGCATACTTTACATTTATAAACTGTTCTTATGTCAGCCCAATTAAAAAGGACACTTGTTGGAAAAAAGCCATCCCTAGATCAAAGAAAGGGAAGTTGTTTTATATATATTGTTAAACAAAAAATTGTGGGCTAGACATTAACTGAATGAAATATCCCCTTGCACATATATCAAGCCAAGATGTTAAAAAGCACAAAGATGAGTGTACTAAAGTTGCATGGGGTGTAAAGTGAATTAGAGATATTTTACCAATAGAAGGAACTAAAAAATAAGCAAAGAGGAGATGGAAGCCATTCAAGGAGACCCTTGTTCTTCAATTCCCCCATCTTCTAAATCATTAAGTCATGGTATGCTAGTGCTTGTATTGGGCCTAGAATCCATGGATTTAAATTAAATTCATATTTTTAACCAAAGCACTACTTGGAATGATAATTGATTGTTGTGTTAACAAAGGAGAGGAATACTCCTTATATAAACAATTACAAAAGATCTTTCCATAATGGAAACGATTGAGAACTATAGACTAAATAGAAAGATTCTATGAAACGATAATTGCTTGTTGTGTTAACAAAGGAGAAGAATACTCCTTATATAAGCAATTACTAAAGATCTTTCCATAATGGATACGATTGAGAACTAAAGACGGGATAGAAAGATTCTAAATACTAAATGATTGACTTACATAATAGAAAGTTACTAAAAACTAACTAAACGACCTAAATGACCATTATAAGCTAAATATTACAATATTATTTTAATACCCTCCCTTAATGGTCATTCTACTAACTACCATGCAAAGACTTGCCATGATCTGTTGGTCTTTAGGCCATGAATGCATAGAAGGTTGACTCCTCCTCTAAATGCTCTGTGACATGAGCCTATTGTTGAGACCCTCCCTGGTTGGATTTTTGATCAGCCAACCGCTTTTTGCATAACTTCTTCATATGACCAAGTTTTACCACAATGTGACATGTGATAGATTTCCAACCATCCCTCCCGCTATCCAAAGACACTGTAAACAAGAAAAAAAAAGCTTTTCAGATACCTTTGATTTTTGTTGCTAAAAAATCGGAAGAAAAAATTGAAACCCATGATTTGTTTTTGAAAAAATTGTGCAAAAATTTGGAATACCCACGATCTTTTGGAAAATCGCTCTAAACCTTACTGTTCTAAAAATCCACAATTTTGCCAAAAATTGTCAAAAACCCTCCACTGCTTTAAAGAAAAACAGTAACACCCATGATTTTGTTAAAAAATCGTACAAAAACTCAATACTTTTTAAGAAACATCGTTTGTCCTAGAAACCCTAGGCAGGACCCCAAAACACTACAAAAAACTAATACCCATGATTTTTATGAAAAAATCATGCAAAAACCTCTTGCTAAAGCAAACACAGGTTTCATTAAAAATCAAAATAATTGCAAAAACGAACAGCAAGAAACCAAGATTTTATAAAAAATCTTCAAAAGATTTTGTCGAAGACGGAAAGCCACGATTTTGTCCAAAAATAATCAAAAAGATGTTTGCCTAAAACCCTTTGCACAGAAAAAAACTAGTTTCAGCCGCTACAAAAAGAAAAACGACCTATCACGAGCAAAAATGATCAAGAAACACAAATGAGAAAACCACATTTTTAATCAAAAAATCGTTCAAAAAACCTTGCTGGTAAAAACCCTTGATCTCCAATAGAAAAAACCGCGAATTTTATTCAAACAATTATAGTTGCTAGAATCGAGCATTTATCACCCTTCCTACCGATACAGTCAGTTTTGTTAGCCACTTCCCTCCTTTGTTTGTTCGTCCCTCTCATTGATTCGTTGAATTATGGGTAGGTCAAGTTGTTAAACATGGCAATAATATATTTGAGGGGCTCCTCGAATGCTTTCTCATGATAGCCAACCTCAAAAATGAAAGTTGGGTGGACCAATGCTGGAATCCGCCAAAAAACCCATGATTTTTGTTTTAAACAAATAATCGATTTTTTTTATTAAACAAATCGCCAAAAAAAGAGCCTATGCTCTAATACTATGAAATGATAATTGATTGATTTGTTAACAGAGGAGAGGAATACTCCTCATATAAGCAATTACAAAAGATCTTTCCATAACTGAAATGATCGAGATCTAAGACAGAATACAAAGATTCTAAATACTATTTGACTGACTTACAGAATAGAATTACTCAAAACTAACTAAACGACTTAAATGACCCTTACAAGCTAAATATTACAATATTACTTTAATACTGCTTTGCTTTCCAAACCATCACTTGAGAGCATGGATTAGAACAAAGGCAAGCATGACACGGCAACAAGTGCAAATGGATACTTCTGGTTTTATTGAGCCATTCCATTTCATCCAGCCATAATTAATACTTATTATTGTTATAAAATGTATTCTTTGATTCTTGTTTCTTGAATTTTTGAATTTAGGGATTTGTAGAATTTAAACTCTAATTTTTTATAGTACTTATTATGTTTATTTTATTTGTTTTAGATATCGTTATTGGTAAAATATGGCATATGTCAATACTGTTTGTGAGGCAAAGTTCAAAGCCTCTACTAAAAAGATATGAGGCCCCCTTTTGACTCAAAGGTGGGCCATGTGAAGGTCAAAATTGACAAGTAGCATGAGATATGGAGGAGGAATTTGCACCATCATAATCGATAGTTGGACAAGTGGAAGAAATAGAACATTGTTGAATTTCCTTGCTTCTTCCTCAAGTGATTGAACTCCTAAAATCTATTGATTTAGTGATTAAAGTTTCTAATTTCTACTTTATTAATTAATATTAGCATATCAAATTTTATTGTTTCTTTCTCATGGCACAATTTTCTTGAAATCCATTGATGCTTTAGAAAACACAACAAATCTTGACTTCCTTTGTGAATTTTTGGAGGCCAAGGTGGATGAGGAGAATGTTGTTCAAATAGTTACATATAATGTAATAAATTATATTGCTACACATAGATTCTCATGGATAGACACCTTAAGCTCTTATTTCCTTGATCTCATATTAAAAGATCTTGGCAAAATCCCCATGGATCAAAGCATGTGTGTATCATGGTACAAATATTTGCAAAAATGTGTACAACAATGCTTGAGACCTCAAACTAATGAGGAAATTATATGGACACGAAAGAGCTGCTTCATACTACAATAACCCACTTTGCAACAAACTTTACCACCATGAAACGCATGTTTGTTAACAAGAAGTGGTTTACATCATTATATGGCGAGTCCAATGCAAGGGTTACCATGGTGGATTGGGTTTTCAATGAGCATAGCTTTTGTCTTCCAACAAAGAAGATCATATAGGTCAAGGTTACCAAGAGACGAGGGTAATTGGAGACTTCGGAGACTGGTACCAGTACTGGTACGGCTAATTTTCAAAAATAGGAGACGGGGGTACTTGGAGACGCCGACTTTTTTTTTAAATATAATTTAATAATTTCTAAAACATATCATGACAAAGAACTTTGAAGCAGAAACAATGGTAAAATTTAACATTAACTTTAAAATTGAACAAAAATTGAAATTAAAATTGTTTATACTGTTAATAGCCGGTCTAAATTGTTTAGTGAAAGTAAGGTAATATAGATGTTGAGCACACTCAATATTGTCTGCTAAATAGTGAAGGCAATTTCTATTTAGACTATTACAATGATAAGAAATCAGTCCTCACAAAAAGTCTATGCTATCAATAGATCCAATCACTATAACTTTGCATGGATTTTTGTCTTTCTGCGAAACAATTTCCTTATTAGTTATTTCCCTACGGCTTCACTTTGCTGTAAGCTTCTCTTATTTATTTTTTATATTTTTTTTTGCCTTTTTACTGCATTTTGCCCCAAGTTTTTTAGGAGGAGACTTCATTTTTTGGTCGGGAGACTTTGGAGACGGTAGGAGACGGCAGTCAAAAGAACCTTATGCATCAAGAAGTTTCCAGAGACGTCTCCGGTACTGGAGACGGGTCTCCGGTACTGGTACACGTCTCCAGGGGTAGGAGACAGGTCTCCTGGTAACGCTGATATAGGTAAGTTCATATTTCCATTCTATTTGTTTTTTTTATTTGTTCACTTATTTGTATTCTTGTTAATGTTTAATAATGACTACAATTCACAGAACCTTTAATTGTTCTCCTTCGAATTGTTGATAAGGAGAAGCCTGCAATTGGCTATATAAATGAGGGCATGGATAGGGCCAAGAAGGCCATTAGATCTTGTTGGGGTTCAAGATATATATTGTCCTATAGGGGAATTCATTCATTAACAATGGCACCTTCAACTCCACAATTCCATGCAGCTATCTATCTCTTGAATCTAGCATTCTAATTTTGCCTAGATTTCAAGGTCGTGAGGAGATTCTAAGTGGGCTCTATTTAATCTTTAAGTGAATGTTACCTAATCCTCAACTTGAGAGAAGATAATCTCTAAGATTGAAATCTATAGACTTGCACAAGGAAGCCTAAGACATGAAAGGCAACTCAGACTACATTCAGCCAAATAAAATTCTATTAAGAGCATAATTTAGGTTGAAAAATCAAAGTTTTCCACTTTTTCAGGTTAATGTTGAAACTTAGATAAAAAATGAGATTGATTTTTTTTCTTCTCATTTCAAATGCATGGTTTGGTGTTAAGGTGTCAAATATTTAGGGGATAACAATTCATGTCTTCAACCAACCATGCAACGCTTCAAAATGAGAACACAATTGGAGTATGTTTGAGTACATACACTCTAAGAAGTGCAACAAGTGTAAATGCAAAGGTTGAATGATCTTGTTTATGTTCAGTAAAACCTTACATTCTATCACAAACAAATCTTGGGCACCAACTTATCTCCCATTAGTTTTCCATGTTTGATCAAAACCTAAAACTTGAAACGTTGTCTATAAAAATACCCTCAAATTTGTGTGGCAAGATTGGCGAGGAGTCCGGCTGTTGATGGAGCACATAAACCAAATGTGAATGCTGATGAGAGTTATGTACTCCTGAGTTTCCCATGTCCTTTTAGATAGATCTCCCCTCCTTGAACAGCAATGATTCTCATCATGTTCAACTACGGAATTAGATGGGAAAAGTTATGAGCAACTTGCACTTTTCTAAACCATTTCCATTTGAAAGCAACTTGATCTGCTTTCACAATCTGGAGGGATCTCTTGTTGCTATGTTTGTTAAATTCTAGTGACAAGTATCTAATTAGTCTCTTGATGAGGTGAAGTCTAGATTGGTTTCAACCAGTTGTAGTCTCATGAGAATCCAACAAAGGTGGGAAGAAATGGTGCAATAAATCTGCATTGAAAACAATGTGCAAAACAACGTAGATATTTGATTTCAGACAAATACTTCACAATAGCAATACCAACTCATCAAACAGCAACATGGAATAATTATTCAAAATAGAATTTCAAATAGTTAAAATCTTTGATATACAGTCAATTACCAAAAATTAGGGATCATTGGAAAAAAAACCTGTCTGATATAAACCTGCAGAACTTGCATTGACAGATTGAATACACCTAATTGAGTATGATTGACCCCAAGTCTCCTTCTCAAGGGCAAATCTCTACCTAATCAGATTGCAAGGATTTATGTGCAACACTTGAATGACCTCCAATGCCAAATTTAGGTTCATATCTGATGTGTCACTCCTTGTCGGGGTTAGATGAATGCTTGACTTGAGATCTGTCGATGCTTATTACCCAGGTTATGGTGAGGTGTTGTACTTGTGATCAAGTCTGCGACAACACAAATGATGGTGATTCTAGTCAGTAAACACGTCTACCTCTCCTTTTTTCTTCTGTTCTACTCAGATCTGAGGCATGTAATTTTCAGAAGGTCAACGCACTTCCAAGAAGATGACCTTGAATACTGCACCAACAGTTCTTAGGTCTGTCCACCAACATCTGCAATTGATTTGCATCCAATCTAAAGTGAACTACCCTTCCAAGTTAGATCTGGTGACTTGTTGTAGTCTGTGGATGCTTGGCAGATGGTATTATATCCTCATGCAATAGTTACAGGGTCTCGTGAATGCTTCAGAATGGTTAGATCAGCAAATCATATATATTACAGGTCTGATTGCCCAGCCGTCCTCTCCTCCCAAACCCTGCTTGTGCACTGGTCCTCAAAAAGTCTGCTAAGATTGGTGTCCCAAATTGCAAGCTGAATCTATATCAACACGACAATTCTTTCCTGATGAAAACCTATCTACTTGTTAGCGCTCCGAATTTTCAATGACACATTGCAAATTTGTGAGGAAATGGATATATGACAAGATCAAGGTTTACCTCCTAATTTTAGTGGATAGCTAGAGTTTTTGTCCTAGCAATCAGCCTTAGGAATTTCTTCCTAAAACCTATATCAATTTCTGTGAACCAAATCAGAAATACTGAGAGGGGGTTTGACGGTGGGGGGGGGGGGGGGGGGGGTGAATCAGTATTTCAAAAACATTAACACAAATAAAAACAAAACAACAGAGCTAAACCAATAAACACTAAGAGAACACAAGATTTATCTTGTGGAAAACCCTTACGAGTAAAAAACCATGGCATCAAAAGTTTTCATAAAATCAAATGGGCACCAAACCAAGTACAACAGTGAGCTGCAACTCACATAAGAAGCACCAACTCTGAACAAAAGAGGCACCAACCTCATAAAGAGCTCCAACTCAATCGATAACACAGAGGCTCCAACCTCTTAATAGAAGAAATAAAACTAAACTTATAACCTCTCAGACTTCAGACTTTTAACTTATATATCAGATTGTAAATTTCTTGTAAAATTGAGAGGAATGTATCACAAACACCCTTCTCTCTCCAAAACTTTCAAAAAAATTACATTTAAGTCACCCATGATATCTTCAATACAGATTGAACAAGATTTCAAAACATGAGTTTTGCATCAGTCACCTTGACATCTAATATTATTCTTGCATGTGTATCTCAGAGTATCATCTTCATTAAAAATCTGTAACAAAAACTGTGTGTTATTCTACTCTACAACTCAGGAAGAACTGTCAAAAAACAGTCCTCACGTCAATATTCACCCTTTAAAAATCTTCTCTCAAGCTCATATCCCCACACCTCTCACACACAAATAAATCAGATTTTTTACTTACCAAAAACTCCAACCTTCCAACAAACAAGCTCTGACTTTATCTGGAGAATACTTCAGAGAAAAAAAGTATTTCTCATATTGGTAACCTCTTACGCACAATCCAGAAATTAATCATTTAAACTCTGCAATTCTATAGTAAAACCGATCATCACCAGTAAATAAACATCCATCTGAACACCTGTCTCTAACAAATTGCAAGGATAAGATTTTTATTTGTCTTACATCCACAGCAAAAACCATTTAAGGTTTTCTGTCCAAAGTACGTGACACTTGTGGACAATGCACAGAAGAATATAAGAAAATATATGCACATACTGCAAATGTAACACAAAAATCAGAATATGAAACTGCTTCCGCACACTCAGAATATGATCAATGAACAAGCACAGCTATCAGACTTGAAGAAGTCGAAACAGTCAAGAATATACTACCAACTTCTACAGACTTCTAACCAACCACCAGAAATTCTCTGTCAATGTCAGTAAACCGCCAAAGACAAAAAGACCAGTTACAGAACAGAGCCCATGAAGACAAGTAGTAGCCTTGAGATCCACTGACACGTTTACATAACACGCAAACAAAAGAGATTTCAAAACAGAGCCAAGCCAACCGATCATGAAGACAAGTGACAGCATTGGCATCCACTGACACATCTGCATAACACGCAAACAGCAGATACTGCTCTGCAAACCACATGGCGGCAAGCAAACTGCACATGCGTTGACATCAATGACAAGAAGATCAACAATTTCAACATCATTTACCTATTTGTAGGTGGATATGCAAGTAGCTCAGCACTATTTGATGCAAGGCAAGTTGGACCCAAAAAATATATATTATTATTAAAATAATTAATATTATCATTATATTATTATTATAATACTCTTTATTATTAATATAATAAAATTGATGTGTCTAAGCGAGGGAAATATGACAGTCCTGTCCCAAATATTGCTTGCCCTCAAGCAATTTCAAATTTGGATGATCAAAGATTTCAGCTCCTTCCCACATGGCATACTCGAGAGGCAAATTTTTCCATTTTACTAGATACTCGAATGATCTTGCTTCTAAGCTTCTTCTCCCTCATATCTATGATTGCTTCAAGTACCAAGATTTAATTTGCCTCCATCATCACTCAATAATGATCTTGCTTGTGAGCTTCTTCTCCCTCGTATCTATTATTGCTTCAAGTACCAAGATTAATTTGCCTTCATCATCGAGTGGAAACGGCTCCAAACTAGGGGTGATATGCTTCCCTAGCATCCTTTTGAGGTGAGAGACATGAAAAACATTATGGATTTTGTGGTTTCTTGATAACTCTACTTCATATGCTCTCTGACCATTCGTGTGATATTATAAGGCCCATAAAACCTTGGTTTCAACTTCGCTACACCAATTCCCTTCATGGAAGATTGTCTATATGGCTCTAACCTCAAGAACCCTTTCAATTCAGTAGCGATCAGCATACATGTTTTGCTGGTTTTGGGATTGTTGTAGGTTTTCTTAGGGCATTCGCAATGTCTAAGCTTTGTTGAATCAAATCTCTAGCCCTCAATGCTCTACTAACTGAAAGAATCAAATCCATGAATGAAATAGCATCTTAGCCGTAAAAAGCCTTGAAAGGAGTCATATCTACAATCATGTGATGAGTAAAATTGTAGCAATACTCCCCAAGGTACAGCCACATGACCCATGTTGTTTGTTATCCTTGACATAGTTTTTCAAATAACCCTCCATCCATTTGTTCACAATTTCAGTTTACCAATCAATTTGAGGATGACAGCTAGTGCTTGGAGTCAATTTTGTACCTATCGATCAAAAGAGCTCTTGCCAAACAAGCTGATGGATCTGTTGTCCCTATCACTTACAATGTTCTTTAGCAGCCCACGAAGTCTAAAACTCTCTCTAAAGAACAAATCAGAAACTTGTGGGGCCCTGTATTTTGAAAATATAGCGTGAAAATGACCATACTTAGTGAGTCTATCAACAACTACATAGATACAATCCTTACCTTGAACCTTTGGAAGCCGTATAATGAAATCGACAGAAATACTCTCCCATTTCTGATTTGGAATTGGTAGGGGCTGCAACAGGCCAGCTGAAAATACACGCTCTGTTTTCTTTTGTTGAGAAACTAAACACTCCCTAACATATTTTAACACATCACCCTTGAGCCCTTTCCATGAAAATCACTCCCTGCTTGTATGCCTTATAGTAACCTAGATTACCAGCAAGTGGTGAGTAATGATACAAGATAGACCAAATCCTTATAGGGAATGAGCTCATCAACCACTTTGTACCTGCCATCTTGTAACTTCTCACCAAAATGTCAATAGCACATGTGTTCTTGCCATATTCAACTATTATAGAAACCTTCCAATCAACAAACATATTAGTCATAAAACAGAAATAAGGTTTCCTAGAGAGTGCATCAACCACCACATTACTCTAAAACAAAAGGAAGTGAGAAACCTAGAATAGCCAAAACAAGACATGAACTCATTAGCCCCTTGAGCTTGTCAAAAGCTCTCTATGTTGAAGGGCTCCAAGAGAGATCCTTTCTTCATCAACCTGTCAATGGGATTGCAAGTTGTGAGAACCTTTCAAAAATCTCCTATAATAGTTGTTGTTGTCCCCATTTTCGTAATCTGAAAATGAAGGCAACTACTTATATTGTTATCTCTCTAATGCACGTTTTTCGATGTCAAATTTTCATCTCGATTAGTGTCTAGTCGTTTTTGTGAATTTTTTATCATCCTTGTTAGAGTTTTGGTTGTTTTGGGTTATGCTTTTGCCCTTTTTAATGTAAAATCGGGTTTTAGGATGTTCATTACAAGTAATAGTGGCCTTTTTTTAAATATATTTAAGTGTTGTAAGAATTACTCGTAGTCGGGTCTTTCAAACCCGACTACAAGTGAAGCTTTCTTTATTTTGAGTGTTATAACATACTTGAAGTCGGGCCATTCAAACCCAACTACAAGTGTAATGAGAAAAGTGATGAGATGTATTACTTGCGATAGGTCATCCATAACCCGATTTTCTCTCCTTTCATCTTCTGCGGTTTTCTTGGAGTTTGTTTCCAAGACTTTGAAGTGTATTAGGAGTTTCTCTCTTATTTTTCTATTTTAGTATGCTTTTGGACCTTTGGAATTATTTTCTTGAGGTTATGTAAGGATCTAAGCAAGTGGTGTTTCTTTCCTTAGGGTTTTCATTATCAGGTAATTTTTTCGTCTTTCCCTCTTGAGTCTTTTGCATTTTATTGTTATGCATATGTTCTTAGGGGCAATTACATTCTTGAATGGCACTTTGGGCCTCTCCTTTGACACTTTATACTTCTTGCAATCGGGCTTTATATTCCCAATTGTAAGAGCATCAAAGCATGAGTTTGATATCCCTCCATGCATCTTCACGTTGTTCCTCCCATTCTGCATTTGTCATCTATTTGCCATTCTCATTTGCAGGTTGAGACATGAATGTTTGGCCATGAACTTCCCATCCATCGCTTGCACCTTAGTTGCAATGATTTTGTTGGAATTACAAGATGATAGTGCTTGTAATTGGGTCTCAAAAACCCAATTACAAGTTTATTTTCTCCTTGGTAAATCTTTTCACTTGCAATCGGCTTTTTGAGAACCGATTACAAGTGCTTATGGTTATCCTTCCGTTTGCGAATAGTAAGAATTACTTGCAGTCAGGTCTTAGAGACTCGATTGCAAGCTTTATTATTATATATTAGCATTTCATTTCACTTGTAATCGGGCTGGTTGAGACCCGATTGCAAGTGTTTTTCACATTCAAATATCATTTGCAACTAAGCTCCCAAATTCCGATTTCAAAGACAAACTATCGACTTTGTTCACTCATTTGCAAGCATTTTTCACTTGCAGTCGGGTCTCTAAGACCCAATTACAAGTGCAAGATGTGTCTTTTTTCCCTTCCTTTCTTCAAACTAGTTTACTTGCAATCAAGTCCTAGAAACCCAACTGCAAGTAGAAGTTTATCATTGCTCCCAAGTCATATATTCCAAACTTGCTTTCACACACTTGTAGTCAACCCTCCAAGATCCAAATTTCACCCTTGTCGTTGTCTAAGTCTTATCCACAAAGCATCTTTTAGTTACTCCACTCCTTTTTCATGCTAAAAACTCAAGCAAGTTTAGGTTTGAGCATTAATTTTTCCAAGTCTTGGCATCATGGCTTCCCCAATAGCCTCTAAAGATGTTCTCACTCTTTTGAGTTTTCATCACAGTGTTGCAGATTCTTGTTCAAAGACAGAAGAGCCAGCATCTCCTTCCAACAAGAAGATGAAATACAAATATGATAAATATCATAATGAGATTGCTCCTACTCAAGTGGTTTCTCTCATTGAAGAGATCAAGGATACAGAGATCGAACATGTTGATATGTCTGAGGATCCAGAAAGGGTGGAGGGATCATTGTCTCATGGCATGCAGATGCTCCTAAATAGTCACATCCATTTGGTTTCTACTCTCCCAGTGGCTGCCCTGGAGCCAGAATTTGTGCTTGCATGCGCTGCTCATTTTGACAGCAGGTCTAAAACAATCATGGATGATGACAGCAATATCATTATTAGATTGGTTGCAAAGACTATCGACAAGATCTTCAAAGTTCCCATTGCCCCTATGTATGCAGACATCTCTATGAAGAATGCTCTAGACTATTACAACCAAAGAAGATCAGACTGCATAAGACACATCAACTCTAAATGGATCAACACTCCCAGGACTATTTCATAATATGGCCCAAGTTGTATCACTTTGAATTCATTGAAGAAGTCGCTAATATGATCACACTTCTCAACAAAATAATGGGATTGAAGAAATCCAATGTGTTTGAGATCTGGATGTACAAGTACATCGTAGTCATGAGAAAAGGGCAATCTCACATCTTTTGGGGTGAAGTTATCAGTGACAACCTATGTGAGCAGTTGTCACAAGTCTCAACCACCCTCAATTTTTACATGAATTCGTACTTGGTGTACATAGCAGCGTCACTTAGACAGTTTCCTGGTCTTTCTATCAAAGGTGACAAATCACTGATACCAATATGAAGGTATTATGAGCAACTCACTCTGAGGCCCAGTAGACTTCATTACAAGAGGATGCAAGACGCATTCTTTGGCTATTTTACGTGCTTATTTGACAAAACACTCAAAAACAATAGTGTCTAAGGTAGCATGGAGGAAGGTGAATGAGTATGGATATTTGTTCTTGCAGTTCCCAACTTTCACCTACATGAGAGTTGGATGTTTTGAAGGTCAGCCATACATGCTACCTAGATATCCCACCGATAAGATCATTCTGATGGAGTTGGCTAGACAATTGATGGCAATTAATGCAGTCCGGTTAGCCAATCATAAACAAAATATCAATATTTCCTCTCACAATCCATTGCAAATTGGTTGGTAATCTTTGACCACATCAACAAGAGCCAAGGCAATGGAAAATGAACTTCAAGAAATCAAGTTGAAGAAGTTCAAGGAGGGGAAAGATTTTGATTATCGAGGGATGAAGGACAAGATCAAAAGAGCCTTCACTCATGTTCATCGCCTCGAGGATGTATGGGTTGATCTTCACACAGAAGAAGACATAAGGAGAATAGATTACAGCAAGCTCACCTTGGAGAAGATTGTAAATCTGGATCTAACCAAGATCCCAGAAGGAATGGTGGAGACGAGAAAATTCTTGACCCGGAATATATAGAGCAAAGAGTTGCAGAAGCTCCTCTTCCCTCTCCTCAATGGTCAAAAAAGGAGTGTACTACTATTTTCAACAAATTTCAGCCCATCCTTGCTAACACCAATACTTGGCTGAAGAATAATAATGTCAAAACTATCAAGATTAAAGGTGGAGCGGAAAGTGATTCAATTGGACCAGTTGGGAATAGATTTGAGGTCGGAATGAAGTCCAAAGAAGTTGCCTCCTCTTTTGGCTCTAGAATCAAGTTAAGAGTGAGCAGGGCTATGGTCATTCCTCAACCAGACATCACTAAAAGGAAAGGAAAAGCCTCAAGTATAGATCCATGTCATTGACCCCGAAGGTGAAGCAAATGAGGAGAGTACAACGATCCCCTCCTACTGTGGACTCAAGTTCTCCTCACTAGGTTCCCCAATTGTCATTGGATGTACCCATGTCTCCAATTGATATAGATGTGGACTTGTTGACGTGTATTTTGTACACCATCATACACAGAATAAAATACCTAAAGGCATCTTATCCTCTCTTGAATAAAGTCTCTAACTGCTGAAGATTCGCATGAAGAATCAGTTAGGATGACTCCAATGTTCTGGTTAGTAGGGTCTCTACGTGTGGATAAGCTCCAGTGGTATGATGTGATTTGCTGGAATCACAAGGGGACTTACATCTGATGATTGAACTTCCGATCTGCTTTGCTGGAACACAGGCTCTTACTGGCTTAGATTTGAAAAAAATGGAAAAAAGGATGAGGGCGAAGAGAAGATCTAATCCTAATACTAAGAATGTAGGAGCAATGATTTGATTTTTGATGAAACTCTAACTAGGTCTTGTTTTGACATCAATGGACCATCTCCACAAGGCTAGTGCGATCTTCTAAGGGAAGCTTTATGATGTTCAAATCATCACCGCAAGCATAGACACCATCAAGTTGATGCATATCAATGAAGAAGTGACAAATTGAAATTGAGCTTAAGCTGAACGATTCCAGTTGACTACACAAGGCAAGTCCGCAATCAACAAACTGCTAGTAGTATGGATATACGAATTCCACCATCAATCAATCACATTTCCTCCATTCATCTAATCATCTACCATCTATGATTGAAGACTCAACAAGAAACCATGCAAATTGCAAGAAACGACACACTTCACCATTACTTCAATGAAAATGGAGTTTGTTTACAATCAATGGCAACAATTTCTTGCCTTGTCCTCCTATTCTACTCTAATTGCTATTCTATCAATTTCTAACTACTCTCTATCTACTAACTACTTTCAACTATTTCTATATTATCTCTCCTTAACTTTACAAAATGAAATGTCAGAGCTTATATAGTGCCCACAATACAATTCGATGGCTTAGATCAATTCGAGATCAATGGCCAAGATTCAACAATGAAAACCCTAATTAGGGTTTGTTACAACCATTACATAACATTTAATGCTTGACCAATGATAAAATTGTATTGCTTGGACACATGTCCTCTCTAGAAAAATCGACCAATGGATAGCCAGGGTAGGTACATCGGAGTTTGTGCCACCTTCCATGAGTTAAGTACATTGAATCTGGACATGCTGAGGTGGACTACACTGACTGGAGAAATGATGACTAGGACGCCACCTCATTTGACACTTGTAACTTGGTAGATATTCAACTTGATGTTGTTGAGAAGCTTGCTTTAATTAATTCATCTGGAACTATTTACTTCTTCAACGAGCCCTTGTTCTAACTCCTTGTGTCCTTGATGTGCAGGATGATGATGTACCTCGCCTTGGAACACTGGATTGGAAGAGGTTGCCCTTGATGATGTTAGTCCAAAGAAGGTCGTCCTTGTCCTTGCTTGATCGTCCCGGCGAAGACCGTCCTTGATCTGGCTTGATTTTCCTTGATGAGATCTCCATTTGATGCCTACACAACATTTCAAAATTAGGAACATGATTTTGCAATGAATAACATAGATTAAATTAATTTTTAGGAAACTTCATAATAAATCCTTGAGTTATTATTTCCTAAAAAACGATTGAGCTATTACAATTCAAAATTTAAGGCTATGACGATCAAAATTCGAAATTAAAACAAGGGATCTTGTCATACCTTACTTGAGAGTTTAACTCTAAAATGCAAAACAAAGGAATTCACCTAGGCACAAATCAAAATTTGATGGCTTCAACGTGATCTCTCTCCAAATGAACGTCCACTTTAGCAATTCGCCACCTTGGGGGAGGAGTCTTCAATGTCTTGAAGATAACAAATTCGCCTTACTTGAAACAAACACGCACTCCTCTTTGATGATAATTTCGCACCTTGTCTTCTCCAAAATCGCATATGAAAGAGGATAAAATGATGATTTGAAAATGAAATAAACACCTCCCTTTATAGGCACTCACCTTCACATTGGCCCTAGGCCGACTTTGGTGAATAAGGCAAATTTAAAATAAACTTAAAGGCCGACCTTTGTAAAATGAAACAAATTTTAAATCAAGCGCCCCATTTTATTTATAATTAATTAATTTAATGCCTATAATTTTAAATAAACTCGATTTTTAAAAGGCAAAAATTAATTAATAAAGACCCATGCGCTAATGTTAAATGCTAACTTTAATTGGATTTCAAATTTATCGATTTTTTCCTAGCATTTAATAAAATCTAAAGAATGTTTTAGCGCCAAATGTGGAAGAGGTAAGGACACAAACCTATCGCTCTGGTCCCTGACTAAGGGACAGGAGCGAATTTGATGTTTAGTCTTGATTCTCTTGCCTTTTATGTTCAAAACCTCCATCCTCACGTTGAGACTGGCATGTTTGCCAAAAAACTCGAGCTTGATCGTCTTGATTTGGTGGATGAATGCCCTCTAAGGTGGATATCGCCCTGGTCCCTTGGTGAGGGACAGGAGCGAACTTCATGCTCTGGCCAACATTTGCTATCTCTCAAGCTTTACTCCTTGTTCATCACCTTGCAAATGATATCCTTGATCTTGCGAACCTTGACTTTGACGTGATCTTGAAGAAAAATGAATGATCTTGTGCAAATCGTCCTGGTCCCTGACTGAGGGACAGGAGCGATATAGGTCCCTTGGTTCAATTGATGACCCTTTGACGTTTGAAACCTTTACATATCATTTTCTTAAGACACCTTTGACCCTGTGCAACCATGTATAATCTTGACTTGGCATGAATTTTGAATGAATTGGCAAATATGGTGGATATCGCCCTGGTCCCTGACTGAGGGCCAGGAGCGAACTTCAATGTCCTGGGCTCATGCTTGCTTTCATCAACTTGCCATTGCTTTCATCGTGTAAAATGAAGTCCCTTGGTCCCCTTTGGACACTTGAAACTTGATAAACCTTCAGAATTTAGGCCCTCATGAAAATTTCGCTCTGGTCCCTACCTGAGGGACAAGAGCGAACTGGGACATTTGGTGTAATTCTTTCAATATTGGCGACCTTTGATACTCCGTTCTTCATTGAGATGCTTCAATACGTCCTTGCCACCTTTCACCTTGACTTGGAGTGGTTTGAACTTGGAGGAAAGGCAACATAACTAAGATATCGCCCTGGTCCCTAGCTGAGGGACAGGAGCGAATTTGTACTTTCAAGCTCAACTACACTTTGCCATCTTCAAAAATTATCTTCAATGGTCTTGTTGTGCCCCATCTTATTCATCTTTGGCCTGGAAATCATTCAAACTTGGCAAGAAATTCATCTAAGACAAAAATCGCTCTGGTCCCTGACTGAGGGACAGGAGCGCCCAGGCCAATATAGGTCTCATTTGGTGTCTTGCAATCTTCAATTTTGTCTTCAACGAATTCGTTTCACCCTCTTTTCTTGCCTTCAAACTTAAAACTTGCTTGCTTTTGCCTGAATTTTGCCTTATGAAGAATTTCGCTCTGGTCCCTGGGAGAGGGACGGGAGCTACAATGGATTTCGCCCTGGTCCCTGACTAAGGGACAGGAGCGATTTTGCATTTTGGTCTATTTCTCCTCATGTTTGTGCCTTCAAATTATATTCAACTGGTAAAAAGCACTTCCTTGGTTCTCCTCAAGTCGTCAAATCGTTCAAATCTTTCAAGGACAAGGAAATTTTGGATTTCAAGCTCCGGTCCTTCAGTGAGGGACAAGAGCGATTTTTGCCCTCCAGGCCCAAATGCTTCACTTTTCACCATGAAATGTCTTTGCTAGGGAAGATATCATCCTGCCTCATGCTATGAATAAAAGTTAATGTCCAAAAAAAGGTCTAAAATTGTGCATATAAAGAAAATCGCTCTGGTCCTTCAGTGAGGGACAGGAGCGAATTTGACCTTCTAGGCAAAAACTTCATCATTTCATTGTTTTTGATCAAGTCTAGATGCTCTATCATGCTCATTTCGTCCTTCACCATGCCTTTGATGTCTCAATTCGTCCAAACACGGTCAGGAATGGCTCAAATAAGTATTATCGCCCTGGTCCCTTGGTGAGGGACAGGAGCGCTTCGCCTTGGTCCTCCTGAGAGGGACAGGAGCGAAATTCGCTCTGGATCCTCAGTGAAGGACAGGAGCGAAATTTGACTTTTCGAACTCTCTATCAGGATAATTTTTATGGAATATAACATTTAAGTATAAGTGCTTCTACTTTAAGTTATATTCCATATATACTTTCAGGATGTTTGAGAGTGGTTTCAGACCTCCAGGAGTTATATTGCAAAATCTAGTTTTTTTGAGGTTTTTTCAATTCCCAGACTTAGTCAAATTTCAGGATCAGGACATTCCAGACTTAGCCAAATTTTCAGGATCAGGACCTCACTCAAGCCGGACTTGCTACCCTATTGATCCCCCCGACAGCACTCAAAATGCAAAGGCTAACTAACAAAACCCTAAAAAAAACCCAAAGAACAAACCCTAAAAAGCAAAAAAAAGCAAGGGTCCCCATTTGCAATGGGGCGATGTGTGAAAACGTCACAACAGGACTCTTTCTCCACAATTCATGTAGACCCTATTGAACTAAATACATTTGTTTGTACTAATGTAGAAGTGCCTATTGAGACTTCTCGTGGTGGCTTGGAAAATGTATTTGATGTGAATCCCTCATATGTTGTTTTGTCCCGCATATCTCTTCCTGGGGTTGATACTTTTGCCATAAGTTTTGGCAGGTTCATGACTGAAGTTAGTCATGATTTGCCACTTGAACAAACTCTCGTCTCTGTTCAAACAGAGGCTTCTCCTAGAGTGACAACTGTGGTATAGGCGGAGCCTGTTTCTTCACAAACCATAGTTCTTATCTCAAATATGAACTCGTTAGAACTACCTCCATGGTTGAGTTCAATCACTCCCAAGAGGAAGAAGCAGGAGATCTCTCCTGACATATTTGATATCCAACAGCTCAGAAGACCTAAGCCAAGGGCTGCCAAGAAAGCAAAGACAATTTCACAGGTGGTAGTGGATAATAATAAAATGAAATATGCAGAAGTGGTAGAGCCTCTAGTGGAGAAACCACCAGAAGAAATGCAGTTGTCAGATTACAGGCTTACAAGGGTAGAACTTGGAAAGCACACGCATGCTAGAATTATGCATAATGCTCAGGATTCAATGGCTTCACTGGTCTAGGGTTACAATGAGCTCCTAGCAAAGAAAAATGAGCTCAAGGAAAAGAATTCACAGTTCATCACAGTGATCCAAAAGATCACTAACTCTTCAAAACAATTTGATCCTTTGACCTCCTCCACTTCTGAAGAATCTATCAAGCAATTGGAGAAAGTTGCTCAGAACACCAAGGTAGTTGATTCTTGGGTAGATCAACTGATTGATCAAAGCACTCAAGTGGTGAAGAAAGCATTGGACATATTGAGCAATGTGAGAGCAGTGAAGATGAAGTTGAATCAAACCTTAGAGGCTTTTAACCAAAGTCTAGATTCAATTGAGAAAGATTTGAGAGTCTGGCATGAGATGGATCAGATCAAATTGGAAATCTTGTGCAAAGATATGGTGATACCAAGCAGAGAAAGGTACATAGAATTTGAGGAACTTATGACAAACAGATCATTGGTTATCAAAGACCTCATCAAAGATGTACAAGCTACTCTTGAAATGAGTGAAGTAGAGCAGGATATCCTTTCTAATTTTGAAAAGATGTCTTGCAAGATTTTACATCATAATGGAGAGTTGCTCACTGAAGATTTGATACTTACTGCATTAGTGTCAGGGCTTCATCGGGAACTAGAGTCAGAACAGTTTAATGTGACTTCAATCCACAAGTTTGTGAGTTATCAAGTTTTCTTTGATACAATGCAAACTGTTCTTGAAGGGCACACGGAGGCAACAGTAGGGTATTTTGACGTTATCATCAAGACTGTTGTCGTTGCCAGGAATACAGCAGGTCCTGATCCTAAGGAGTTGCAGAAATCCATCGACAGATTCCAGTTCTTCATGGCCAAAGAGAGAAAAGAATAAGAAGTGTCTCATGACACTTGTTTTATGCATTTTGTTTTTGACAAATTACATGTAGTGTACCTTATAAATTGTAGTTACATGTAAACAAATTATAAGTTGGTTAGCAATAGAACTGTAATTTGAATAAGTCATAGTTAGTTAGTTAGTTGTGGAAAAAGCCTTAGTTAGTTAGACTTCTCTCACATTTTTCTCTCAGCACCACTCCTATATATATCGGAGGGTGCTCTTTGTAATTTTTATCTTTTAAACAAGCAAGAAAACTCTACAGAAATTCACAATCTTAAAGACTTTGAGCTTTGTACTTGTAAAATTGTACAAGACTTTGTGAGTTTAGGACTTTGTGTTGAAACCATACTTTGCGTTCATTATGTTCTTGTGTCATAGTGGCATAGTGCTTTATATTTACTTGAGATTATTGTAGTGAAGTTGAAAGGAGCTTCAATTTAATTGTTTGCAGACTTTTTGCTGCAAATAGTGAGGGTTGAATTTATTTAGTTATTAGTTAAAATCTAAGAAGAGTTACAAGACTTTGTGCTTGTGCTTGTTCCCATTTGAAGGTGCATCATACTTGTAGACTTTGTGCTATTGTATGTTGTCCATCGTTCTTGTTTTATCATTCTGAAAAAGGTAGATAGGATAGTGGGAACTCAAGACTTTGTGCTTAGTTGTTGTTTTCTCATCACGGAGGAGGTGACAGAAGTCTTTGTGCTTTCAGGAAACTTCATTTCCTTTCTTGTCATTGCTTTAAGTTGTTGTATTTATCTTTTAAAAATTGGTGTTTCCTTTCTAAGAAGAGAAAAAGAATATAATCTTTTCTGAAAAAAGAGAAAAGTTTGTTGTCCCACCCAAATTAGATTAAGTATTTAATTAGTATTAGTAGAAAAGGGGGAGCCTTCCCTAAATTAGGAGAGTTTTATACTCACACACTATGGTTGAAACCACAATTTTGCACATCCTCCCAGGTGTACAAAATTTTCAACCAGCAGCTACAATGACCCACAAATCCCCTCAAATGTGACAAATTCCTCGGTCTAGGCCAATTTTACAGCACCTTCATCTTCTCCTCATCCATGCTAACCCCTTAAGCACTAATCTTATGACCCAAATATAAATTTTAGTCAAACCAAACACAAATTTGGATGCCTTGACATAAAATGAATGTTGCTCGAGTATTCCAAGAACCTCATCTATGTGCCTCAAGCGAACCTACCATGTCTTACAATAAATCATGATGTCATCAAAGAAAACAACCACAAATATCCTCAATTGTAAAATAAATACCTAATTCATGCATGATTAGAAAGTGGTTGGTGCATTGGTCAATCCAATGGCATGACCAAGAACTCATAGTGCCCATAGTGATACCTAAAGGTTATCTCATGTACATCCTCATCTCTGACCCTCATCTAATGATACCTTAATCATAAGTCAATCTTGGAGAAGTATACCCCACCATGACACTCATCTATCAACTTATTGATTTTCAATTTGGGGTATTATTTTTTTATTGTCTTTTTGTTGAGATCAATGCACATCCTCATAGTCCCATCTTTTTTCTTAACCAACACCAAGGATGAAACCAATGGGTTGGAACTAGGTCATATTTGCCCCATGTCCCATAAATCCTTAATTGCCCTCTCAATTTCCTTGTATCTCCTAGGATGTAGATAAGGAGTAGTAATGAGGGATTTTGCTCCTTCAAGCTCAATCACATTCTGAAAGCCCCTATCCGATGTTAAACTAGGAGAATTTAACCGAACACCTTGATATGTTTATCCAAGATGGATTGAATATCAATATGGTATGACCTCCTATCCTTTGATGGATTTGTGTCTATAATCAAGCATTTTGCTGCGCAAGCCACTTAGTCTCTACAAAAAGCTCTTTGCATCCTCTTCGCTAAAACCATCATAGAACCCTCCTTGGAAAGGCCACGAAGAACTACCTCCTTCCCATTAGATTTGGAATTTAACTCCAAGGTCTAATAATTTTGTGTGTATATGCCAAGTGAGTGAAACCATTGCAGTCCAAATACCAATTCCATCTCACCAATGCCAATCACATAGAAGTCATCTTACATCTTGTGTCCTCGAGTCAACTCCAACTATTAAATCCTTCAGTTGCATGAATAGTATACTTGTCAACTACTGTAACATTAAACCCTTCAAAATATTTTGTCCTCAAAACCATCTTAGTTGCCAACCCTTCATCAATTAAGTTGTGGGTGTCCCCACTATTGATCAAAGTTGTCACCCTTTGCCCTCGTAAGACTCCTCTAACACAAAAAGAATGATATCTAGGTGCCCTTGAGAGTGTTGCAAATGTGTTACCTAGATGCTCTCCTCCCTGTTCCTTATGTTCAAACCCATCCACAAAAGCCTCAAGCTCATGCTCATCTACCTTTGAATACTAATTCCAAACCACTTCTATGTAATGTATTTGTCCCTTTCCCAAACACCTACGGCATGGCTGCCATGGATCTCTACAAGAAAAGCATATTTTTTTCCTTCTAGGTTCATTCTTGGACTCCTCGACCTTCTTTGGTTTTGGGGGTATTGCTTTAGGTTGAGTGAAACTCTTCTAAGGAGGTTTCCTATGCTAAATTGGCAATGCACTCTTGGAGTAAAAATTACTTTTCGTCACTAAATCCTCCAAATTTATGGCTCTCGTGATGGCTTTCTACAAGCAATTTAGATCAAATGCCCTTCCCAAACCCTTGAGTGGTTTGGATAGGCCCACTACAAAAAGAACTATGAGCCTCCTCTTCATCACATCTAGAACCTAACTAATGACCTCTAAAATTCTGCCACATAATGCTCTCTAAAGTGAATCTATAGATCCCTCCTATCAAATCTTTCCATCAATCATTGGTTGAACTCTTCTAAGGTAGTGGTTGAGTCATGTCCTTGAGTCACCATACCATGATACCACCACTCGTGGGCTACACCTTCGAGATGCAATGTGGTGAACTTGATGGCTTCTTCAAACATGGGGTTCAAAGAGAAGTATGTATCCAACTTTTGCAAACATGCTCTAGCTGAACAACTTCCCGGTCCATCAAAAGTAGGTATTGTAATATTTTCCAAACTTTGTTGTATGTCTCAATGGGTCTGCTCTTCATATTTTCAATGTGTTTTTTAGGACACCTCAAACATAGAATAAAATACTAAGTGTTCTATCCTCTAATGAACAAAGAAACCTCATATGCTAATGAATATAATCAAATGAGATAACTCCAAGGTTTACAATGAAAACAATCAACTTTAAGTTCGGGATAGACTCAATGATGTATGATGTGATATTGTTGGAATCACAAGGGGACTTATGCTTTAAACACGACTAGAACGTGGAATCTATACTATCATAGAAATGGGACTCAGACTCGGCTCGGACTCGGCAAGGCCGACTCGACTCGGGACTCGAACTCGGCAAAAAAAACTCGGCTTAGACTCGACTAGACTCGACAGAGTGAAAAACAAAAAAATTAGAGATTTTTAAAGATTTAAAACTTGTTTCATGCACCCTTTATTAAATACACCTTAAAGACACAATAACATCATCAAATAGAAGCTAATTTGATTTCATACACAAGTATATATCAATCACATAAGCATAAACGCAAATTGTAGCTGAAGGAAATAACAAACATAGATATATAAATATTGTCAAATGTATACAATATTACAAAACTCATGGAATAAAAAAATCCATGTCATCATATGATCAAATGAGATGCAAACTCTTCCTTTCCAACTCTTGATGCACCAAATGACAATATATGTTGTTATATGGAGCCTAATCAGACTCGGAGGTTAAAATTTCCCTACTTTTATCAACGCAATTTCCCCCCTAATTTTATGACGAGGGTTTGGGGGCAGCGCCCCTTGCGGGGTCTAGGGGCAGCACCCCTAGTGCACTCCTTGTCGCGATACAAGGTGGGGTCGA
Organism: Cryptomeria japonica; assembly: GCF_030272615.1. Lineage (NCBI taxonomy): Eukaryota > Viridiplantae > Streptophyta > Pinopsida > Cupressales > Cupressaceae > Cryptomeria > Cryptomeria japonica. Next base: position 296,251,377 of record NC_081405.1, read on the forward strand.
GGGGCAACGCCCCACAAGGAAAAAAGACACTTATTATTTTATAAAGGCATTTAGTGTTATTTTTCTATTGTTTCTCCTCACAACTCACCTTTCTCCTCCTATATTGCCAAATGAATGAAATGAAGTTCACTTTTAGGCTCAAAGCATAATATAAACCAAAACAATCAATTCGAAACATATTAGAAGTATTTTTTTTAACTTAAACTTGCATGTTGCTGACCGAGTTTGGGAGTCGGGACACACCAAACTCAGCCAAAATCGTCGAGCCCGAGTTTGGGCGATTTTGGGCCCCACACTCGGTCGAGTCCAAATCTGAGCCCCCTGGACTCACCCAGCCTTACTCGATTCACAAATCGCCCAAACTCAACGATTTCTAGCGATTCTCATTTCTCTGATACTAACTTGCTTGGAAAATAAAAGATAAAAGGAGATGAGGGTTAAGAAAGCTAATCTAATCCTAGGAACAATGATGATAAAGGATGATGCTTTGATAGACGGATTCTATAATCAAGCCTTGTTTCGCCATGTAGAAACAACTACACAAAATTGATGCAATATCCAAAGGATAACGAAGGATTTTCGTATTATGAACATTCAATCAAACACCCAAAACTGGCGCAGTCCAAGTAAATATCCACAGTCAAACTGTTAAAGTTTGACCAGATTTATATATATGGTATTTTTTTTTATTTTTTTTAATTTATTGTCACTTAGTTTTATTCTAATACTACAAATTCCTACATAATTCAATTTGCAGAATATATAGATCACTGATGTCTTGATAATTTTCAGATTGCAAGAACGTTGAATTATACTCAGTAGTATATATATTAGAATTCTTGTAAAGTTGTTTACACTGTAAGTCGAACTATCCACAGTTCGAATTATGTTGATTAAGTAACTGCAGATCACACGATATCCTTCAACAGTATCACAGACTTATTGTAATGCAGATCGCTCAATGATATTGTCTTTGCACATATATTAATATCGACCTTTGTATGTCGATTGCACACAATGTATATTGTTCGCTGTTTTCATCATATCCACCGAATGTGATAGTCAATATTATAAATTTATATATATGCACAGCGGTCAACATAGAGTCATGACTCCTATGTGGAGCCATGTTTATTGATAACCATTGATAATAATAATCAACATAAAAACCAAACAATATGCAATCGGATAATTAGATTATGACAACAGTATTTAATCATTGCACATACCAATCGATATACAACTAGAATCGATATTATGTATAATCAGTAATAGTTTTTCTATTACTGATTATACATAGGATCGATGGTATGTATAAACTGATTGTCATATCGATGATTAAATCGGTCATCATATAACATTATCATCTGCAGTTAAGTATGATCAAGGACAGAAATAAGGAATACTTATACAAATGTCTAAGGCTGTTTATGCCAATTACACATTTGAATGGTTAGAACCATCTGACCATTGTTACATAATTTGAACACAAACTTGTGCTTAATGAGGTTCAGACTAACCATACACTGCAACTTGCAATCAACAAATTACAAAAAGTATGAACTGGAATTCCAACAAGTATCATCACATTTCTCCATTATAATCAATGAACTTTATCTAACTTTGAGAAGTAACAAGAAACCATGCAAAATGTAGAAACAACACATAGAGATCCACCATGCTTCAATGAAAATCATGTATTCATTTCAGCAAGTCTTAGCTACAACTTCGAGTATCCTCCTCCTACTCTACTACTAACTGCTATCTAACAACTATTAACTATTAACCTTTATAAATGAGATATTTGAGCCTTAAATAGAGGTCTCTTAACAATTCAATGGCTTAAATCGATTCAAGATCAATGGTTGAGATTACATCACAAAACCCTAATTAGGGTTGGTTACAACTGCTCCATTCAACCAATGAAATAATTACATCTTGATGGACACATGCTTCCTTGAATGACAACCAATAAGAAATGGGATTAGGTATGTGAAGCAATATTTGATGAATCGCCATGTGTCACTTGCTCCACCATTGGATGAGTCAAGTTCAATGAACTTAGACATTTTGTCTAGGAATAAATTGATTGGTTGATGATGACTAAGCGCCACATCAACATGCTCATCTTGTAGATCATCACGAAGAAGTGTTTGTGTTGGGGCAATATCTCTTGATACTCAACATTTCCAAGCCCAATGTAATGATCATGGGACATATTCCCAAATTGTATCATCTTTGGTGATCAAGTCTTTTAAATTTGCTTAACTCTTTTAAAACTATCTCCATTCCTTGATCATGCTTGCATGACTTCATCTTCTTGTTAGGGAATTTTCCTTCTCTGAGATGCATTTCTATCCTCATGTTAAGGAATTCACCTTGTGTTGAAGCATTTCCAATCTCAACCTTGGAATCTTCAAATATTTCCTTTTTTGACGTCCTTTGATCCAATAATCCTTTGTCTTGGACTTGGATTCTATTGGTGTGATTCTTGACTTCATGATGTGGAATCTCTTCTGATGCTTTGCATTTCATCCTCATGTTTGGGAATTTCATCCTTGTTTTGTCCTAAATGATGTTTTATCCTTGTCCATCCTACCTCCTCCTGACAATCCTTGGTCTTGAAATGTGGAACATGTTGATGTGTTTTTTATTACACCTTCAAACACGGAATAAAATACTATCTTATCCTCTCTTGAACAAAATCTCATCGGATGCTAAATTATATGATCATCCGACATGACTCCAAGGTTCCAATAGTCAGGTCTTGACTTTATATGTGGATAGCCTTAGTGTGTTGATGTGATATTGTTGGAATCACAAGGAGACTTACGTTTTACATGAATGTTGTTGGAACATGAAGACTTAGTTAACTTGGAAAATAAAAGACAAAAGAGATAAGGTTTAGGGAGTCTAATCCGATTCCTAGAATGTAAGAAACTATGAATGACTTAGTGAAACTCAACCATGGTTTATTTCACCATGCAAAGAACAACTAGGCAAAGCTAGTGTGATCTTCTAAGGAAAGCTAATGATGTTCAAATCACTACTATCATCAAAACCATCAAAGGTATGCATATCAATGAGTAAGTAGTAATTGAAGTTAAGCTTATAATAAGAGTTCAGCCAACCATACACTACAAACTATAATCAACAAATTGCAAATGGTATGAACTTTAGAGTTTCACCATGAATCATCCACAATAACTTCCATCCATCTAATCAAACATTAAAACAAATGAGAAGAAGAGACCATGCAAAATGTTGAACCAACACATGAAATTCACCATATCTTCAAAGAAAATTATATGTTTCTTGCAACAAAATCTTGGCAACAACCTCCTTTCCTCCTACTCTACTCTAACTATCTGGCTATTATCTATTGATCAACTACTAACTATTAACCTTTACAAATGAGGAGGCTGCATCTTATATAGATAGCTCATTACATTTCAAAGGCTCAAATTGGTTCTCAAATTAATGGCCAAGATTTTGCAATAAAACCCTAATTAGGATTTGTTACAACTCTCTCTGCTCTGGCCAATGAAATAATTACAAAGAATTGGACACATGTCCAACATTGAATATGCACCAATCAGTAATGAGGTTAGGTATGTCGGGCAAACTTCAATGCACTGCCATGTGTCACTTGATCTTTCTTGAATGAGTTAGGTTTGATGCATCTGGACATGTTGATGTGGCACAATCTAATTGGTTGGTGATGAATAGGATAACACCTCAGCTTGCCTTATCACAACGCGTGATACCTTGAACTTGTTCTTACATTACTCTCCATCTCAAATTTTCTGTCTTAGATTGTCTCCTCGTCCTAACATCCTCTTGTAATGTGGAATAGTCATATATTCCTTCCTAGTGCATTTTTTCCATCTGGATATCCATGTTGATATGTCTATTTAGCTTTGACATGTAATGCTGAAAGAGTAAAGTATACATGTGTTGACTTCCCTCTGATGTTGCACCCTTAAAATGTACCACTTGAAGAATACCGAAACTCCATCCTTGCACTATGATTGAACCTTGTTGATTTACTACTTTCTGTTCCTTGTGAAGTAGCTGCATCCTTGAAGTCGTACTGTTTGATTCCTTGAGGTGAATACCTTGATCCTTTGTAGAAGTTGCCGTAGAGCCCTTCATGCTGTAATATCACTTCATGTTTTAAGGGTCCTTGTCATTATGTTGACTTGCTTTCTTTAGTACTTTGAACCTGCTGGTTTATAGACCTTGCCCCTTCTATTGATGAGTCTACCTCCATGCTCCACGCAGCCTACTACCAACTTGCAAAACAGAGAAATCCATGAATCAAATACATAAGGAATAAGCGGCAATGATACTAATATTTCACATTTTACTCTCCTCACTAACCCCTCCCAATCTGAGATTTGCACTCTGTTCTGGAAATGACCTTTGCCAGCATGAAAATTGCTTGAAATCAGTCCCAAGGTTTGATCTCACCCTTCCAGGTCTAATCGCCTATGCTTTGGTCTGATGCTTGATGCCTTTAGACCTGGTTAAAATCCTACCTGCCTGATGTCTGAATTTTTCATGTGCTTGAACCCCGATCCAGGTCTGATTTTAAGTTTAAAAGTCAATTGTTCTTCCTTGTCAAAAGGATCCGGCTTTGATTTGTGATCAGCCTTCTTCAATTCCTTCTTTCCAGTGATTTTGATTCCAATTTCGCCTCATCAACCTGACCTTTAAATGCTTGAAAGTCTGATTCAATTTCAATTGTTGATGTTGGCTGAGCGTTTTATTTTCCTCTTCTTGTGCGAATTTGGTTATGCTCCCCTTGGATCGAACTTAAAAGAATCTCCTTTGAAGCGGATCTGCTGAGTCTATTTGATGCAAATTTGCTGAGTTTGTTTGATGCGAATTTGCTGCGAATTAGGAAGAGCAGATTTGAATTTGTTTGAGATAATAATTTCCCTTTCCTCCAACTTATAGGCTTTGCAATCAACCCACACACCCCTTCATAGCCCAACAAGACTGACTAGGCTTTAAAAAAAATGATTTTATTTTGCTTGTGAAAATTGCACCACCTCTATCTAGCTGACTTCTCTTAGCACAAACATTTGATAATTAAATTCACCTCTCTTCAACTTCTCATAAGTCAGCTATAATTATAATTATTTTCTTTGTTTCCTCAATAAAAATTGCCTTCCTTGTTTAGGCGGGTTAATTCGCAAGACCATCCACGTTTGTGGAGGTTGAATTGCATCTCCTTCCATGTTTACCTAGTTTGTTGCACACCTTCCTTCCATGTTTACTTAGCTTGTTGTGCACCCCTTCCACGTTTTGGGGGGTTAAAATTGCACAAGGTAATTTTCTCCTTTGGGATATTTATGTTGTTTTCCTCATTTGCCTAGGTTGTCACGCACCCCCTTCCTTGTTTGCTTAGGTTGTTGCACACCCTCTTCCTTGGTTTTTGAAGGTTAAACTTGCAAAAGTGATTCTCATATTTTTTTAGTTCCTTGTTTAGGGAGGTTGATGTGCACCTCTTCCTTGTTTTGCTAAGTTGACTTCCCTCTTAAGCGACTAAACTTTAAGGGGTCATAATGATGTGCTCTAGGTAGGGGTTCTATTTTGTTGAGGTTGGCAAATCACTAAGAGCTATTTATTCCTTGAAAGAATTTCCATGTTTTGAAGGGTAAATCTGCCCCTTCATTGATTGTGAAGCTTGATTCGCATCTCCTTTCACACTTTGGGAACTTAAATTTTCCTCCTCCTCTGATCTTGAGGGTTGATTGATCACTTAGACTTGATATTTTCCATGCTCTTTTGAGGTTGATTGACTTCGTTGTTTGGGGAGGTTAGTGTGCACCTTCTTCCATGTTTGTGGAGGTAAATTCGCACCTCCCTTTCACATTATGAAAATTAAAATGCACAGGAGATATTTCATTCCCTTAATTTGCAAGAAAGATTTTATTTCCTTCAAAATCATTATTTTCGAAAGATCAAACCCTAGAAGGAAATTTCCAGATTTTGCTCACTATGACTTGTTGACAACCTTGGCAATTCTCGCAACATATTGACATTATTGACAACTTCTTACAACCTCTAGCAATTTTGCAACGTGACCTCAACCTGACATTTCTAAAGATGAAAATTAAAATGCATGGGAGAGATATTTCATTCCCTTAATTTGCAAGGAAGATTTAATTCCTTCAAAATCATTATTTTCCAAAAATCAAACCCTAGAAGGAAATTTCCAATTTTTGCTCACTATGACTTCTTCCTGACAACCTTGGCAATTCTTGCAACATATTGACATTATTGCCAACTTCCTACAACCTCTAGCAACTTTGCAACGTGACCTCAACCTGACATCTCTTACTCACGGGTAAAGGTTATCGACTAAAGGAACTACTACCAAGCAAAAACTAAACTAAACACCTAACTTTTGTGAGGTATTCACACATTGCCCCATTGCAAATGGGGACCCCCACTTTTTTCCTGCTTTCTAGGTAGTGTTTGATGTCTTTAGCTATTAGCCTATGCATTAGAGGGGCATAGGTCATCAAGAAGTCAAGAGTCAGATGGCTGGTCTTGCATGAGTGCGAAGTAAGTTTACGAAGTCTAGATATCATGAGTTCAATCACGAGTGAGGAAGGATTGCTAATTTGAAGGTCACTTCAAGTGCTCCTCTTAAAGGAACGAACTTCACTTCATGAACACTCCTTGTCTAGCGAATTTCTTACACTTCTCCCATAGACCAAACATTCATTTTAAGATCTCATGTTGAGCAAGTTATCATGTATTGAAGTTGAGAGAGTAAGTGAAAGTGAGCATAAGAGAGTTTAGTCCTGATTTGAAATACACTTTATAAGCTCAACCTCAGGAAAGACTTCATCTTCAAGGTCAGGAGAATGAACTTCAACTTCATGACTTGCACTTTTGGGGCGAACTTCATGACTTGCACTTTTGGAGCGAACTTCATGAGTCAAGGATATGGAGCGAATTTCATTCAAGCAAACTTCATGAGTTGAGAAAGACAAGTGAATAAGAAAGGTGAGAAGCAAACTTCATGTGCACACCCCTTAAGGCGACTTTCATATTTAAGCTTGCATGAATGACTTTCAACATCACAAATTGACCTACAAAGGTGAACTTCATGAGTTTGAAAATTGGAGCGAACTTCATGAGTCAAGGAAATGGAGCGAATTTCATACAAAGGTGAACTTCATAAGTTTGAAATTTGGAGCGAACTTCATGAGTTTGAAATTTGGAGCGAACTTCATGAACAGGGAATTTGGAGCGAACTTCATGAACTCAACATTTGGAGTGAACTTCATGAACTCAACATTTGGAGTGAACTTCATGAACTGGGAATTTGAAATGAACTTCATGAACTCAACAACACAAGCGAACTTCATGAGTTCAAGATTTGGAGCGAACTTCATGAGTTGAAAGAGACAAACAAACTTAATAAGCAAGGTGAGAGAAACAAACTTCATGTGCACACCACTTAGAGTGATCTTCATGCTCAAGCCCACATGAGCGAATATCAACTTCATGAATCAAGTTACATGAGTGAATTTTAACTTCATGTTTGAGATAAGCGAACTTCATGCAGGGGGCTTCAAGGGAGAATTCCAACTTTTCAAACCAAGGGATACGAATGAATTTCAAGAATTAAGACACGAGAGAATATCATGATTTGAGCTACATTAGCAACTTCATAATCTCAGTAAGGTGAGCGACTTCAAAATTCAAGGTATATGAGCGACTTCAAGATTAGAGCATGAAGAGCCAACTTCAAAAATCAATGCACATAGGCGACTTCAGGAAATAAGATACATCAACGAAGTTCAAGAATCCATGGGTATGAGCGAAGTTCAAGAAAATGGAGGAGAGCAAGTTCAAAAGATAAGGGCAACTTAATGAACATCAAGGGTGACGTAAACTTCAAGAGCTCCTCTCTAAGAGCGAAAAACAACTTCAAATGTCCCTTCATGAGGGCGAATTCTCTTTATATGATCTTATTAAACCTATATATCAAGTGTATTTGATACTTGCTTGTTTGTTTTGTAGGAGATGAAGAAAGAAATAAGGAGATCACACAAGAAGCATTCACTTACACAAAGACATGATCTACAACATCAACGACATGAAGGGAGTCACAAGAGAAGGAATTTCGAAGGAGAAAGGAAGTGGTGACATCAAGAGTTCGTTCCAAGGCACATCAATGCTTCAAAACCAAGATCTATACCTTGCACTTCCATGTTTGAAGCCCTCAAGAGGACTGTTTCAGAAGAGTTAATCAAAGTTAGAAGATCATCGTCATCATTGCTGAAGCTAGATAATGTTGAGTATCAAGAAATACTCCTTCATGATTATCTATCAAGCCTACAAAGTGCGAGTTGAAGTGGCATCATAGTCATCATCCCAGTCACCACTCACTAATCAAGGAAGGTCTACCTCAACATGTCTTGATTCAATGTACCTGACTCACCAGTGATGGCACAAACTCCGAGGCACCTACCCTTGTTATCTATTGGTCATGCCAAAGTGTTGTAATCATTTCATTGGCCAAATTGAGTTTGTTGTTACAAACCCTAATTAGGGTTTTCATTGTAAAATCTTGGCCATTCATTGTAAATGAGCTCTCTATAAAAGCTCAGGCTCTTCATTTGTAAAGGTTAATAGTTAGCTAATAGTTAATAGCAATAGAAGAATAGATAGTAATTAGAGTAGAGTAGGAGGAGAAGGCAGAAATTGTTGCCTAAGTTGTAAATGAACTTCATTTTCATTGAAGTTATGGTGAAGTGTGTTATTTCTTTACAATGTGCATGGTTTCTTATTGAATGTTAATGTTAGATGATAAATAAATTAGATTGAATGGAGGAATTTGTTGAATGCATTTATGTGGAATCCGCCTAGTCCATACCACTAGCCTCTTACTGATTGTAAGTGTGCCTTGCGTGGTCAACTGGAATGATATGAGCTTAACTTGTAATGTCCCCATTTTGCGAGCATCAGAGTTTGTAAGAATTAGCCTATCATTTGACCCTCGTAGCCTAATAATTATTGATAGAGGGCCTCATGTGGCAATTACTTGGTGATTGAGACATTACTCTTCAGCTGGATTCAAGTTTTGGCCTTTGCACAGGTTTTTTGACTCGGATTGGCACACTTACTATTTATAGTAAGTTACTATTTTGGGAGAGTCAGGGTTCCTATTAATAGAAAGACACCTGAGCAGAGCTTATTGGCAGTGTCGACCTTGATTGGGCCTTTGCAGCTATTTCTAGACTCAGTTCCACATACTTACTATTTATAGTAAGTCACTATTCAGGGTTTCTATTTTTAGACAGGCATCCAATCACATGGAGAACAGGGAGAGTCGACTCCTGGCTCAGACGGTTTAGCAATCAGACAAGTACACCAAGAGATATTAAAGTTTAAGTGACTTAAGTGATTTATTTAATATTTTAATATTATTATAAAGTTCTAAAGTAACTTTATAATAATAAAGTCACTTTAATAAAGTGCGTTAAGTGAGTAATTTAATGTGGGAATAAATCTTTTATCCCACATTGGCCAGGAAGGTGTTTGAGCTCTCTTAAGGAAAGAATAAAAGGAAAGGCAAGAGTTCATTCTCGGCATCCAGTTGATGAATAGTATTTTGATTGATTTTTATTGTGGAGCCTAGGGCTTTCGCAATTTTCTTCTTTGATCATAGGAAATGAAAACTTCCTATTGATAGCAATTTTGAAGGTGTGAAATAACACCTGAATTATTGTAGTTGTGGGAAAGAATACTTCAGTTCTTTCATTTGTGCAAATTGGTGAAGTTTTCTACAAGGGTTTGAAGTTTATTGTTGGAGAACATTTATAATTGGTTGTGAATCATCCTTCTTTGGCACATGGAGTTATATCATTCTTGTTGGGAGAGATTATCAACAAATTATTCAAGGTTTTAAGAGCAGATTGCAAGTTTGTTCTTGCTGCTACAGTGCGCATGAACAGTGCACGTGAACAGTGCACGTGAACAGTGCCGCGCTACAGTATTTTGCTTGATTCCGATTGCAACTTTCATCTCCATCATCAAGCATCACTATTATCAGGTTCCTCTTGCAACTATTAGTAGCTAGTATTGAAATATTAGGCATATAATTTTGCTGTTGTAAGTGATAACTTAGAATCAGATTTGGCATTGATGTAGTCTTTTTGTAAGCCAATTAGTCTTGGCAAATGCATAGCAGCATTGTACTTAGGAATGAATTCAATAAAGAAGATATATGTTGCATACCATTTGTTTGACGAAATGTCCTTTTAATAGCATATATGATCAGCATAATAGTTGCATGCCAGTTGTTTGTCGAAATGTCAGTTGGCTGTAGGTATGCATTCCATATCTAGTTTTCATGTATATGCATTAAAAATACCAAAAAGAACTCCACTCACATACTAGTTCATTGTAAGAGGTATTGTCAACATCATTGGTGAACTTCCTAAATTTCTTGGCAACTTTCAAAGTGTATCAAACAATCTGAAATACAAAAATCAGAATAGAGAAAGACAGCATACAAAGTGTTTGACAATATTCCTTGAGCCAAAATCAGTCAGTTTGGGCAAGGGATATTACATAACTTCAAATCGCTATACATCCATTAGTTATGCATTAACTTGAATGGTGAGAAATGTTCAATGGTAATGATTTGAACATCTTTGAAACGTCCTTAGAAGATTGGACTGAGCTTGTGTCAAATTGTTCAAGTTGATGGTGAGACCTCGCCCAGTCGGATTCCAAATAATCATTTAACTATCTTCTTACATTCTAGGTCTTAGAATAGAATTCCTCAAACCTTTCCTTTTGCCCTTTTTTCAATTCAAGATAGTCTAGGATAAGAAGCATCACAAAAATTGTAACATCAGATGATCAAGTTCCAGCAAATCAAGCATTCGGCATTCAAATGTAAGTGCCCCTTGTGATTCCAGCATAATCACATCAACCAACAAAGCTTATCCACACGTAGTGATCCTACATTCATGAACCTTGGAGTCTTCTCAAGTGATCCTTAAGCTAATCTTCAACATTTGAGAGATTTTGTTCAAGAGAGGATAAGATACTTCTAGGTATTTTATTATGTGTTCGTATGTGCATAAAAAACACATCCAAGACACCTAATCTAAACAAATAGTGGGGGTCCCCATTTACAATGGGGCGATGTGTGAAAACGTCACAACAGAACACATCCTTGATATGATTGAACTCCTTGTATAGACCTTGATTCATGCATTAATCCTCGCCTTGGACTTGGAACACTTCCCCGACTTGGTGAAATTTCTCTTGACATAGGAGTATCTTCTTGTTGTACTAGCTTAGGATCTTGGATTTCCAAAAGAAATACAAGATAATTGCAACATCATTTTTGTAATATATTAAAATTGTGAATTGTATACATTGATCTCTTCCATTTCTTGACATCTTGATGTTGTTCTTTGATGTAACTAGTTCCTCCATGATGCGGATTCGCCTTGGAATGTAGACCTCCATCTTTGTGATATCTTGAATCTTTGAGTTTGTGTCTCCTTGTAGAGTAATGTTGCTTGATCCTAAAAAGATAAAACATCACAAATTACTAACTTTGTAAATATGAACATATGTTAATCCTCAATTTAAATGCAAGTGAATTAAAATAATCATTAAATTATTTGAAACTTGCACTTTCTCTTGCATACAAGGCGAGATTAGGACTTTGTTAGAAGGAATTCCTCGTCCTGAGCGAATTTTCATGATGTATAAGGATCATGCAAAGAAGGTCGTGTTTTGGACAGTGCCAAGGACTAGGATGCATGAAGGCACATATGAGACATGGCCAGGGACAAAATACCAAGCAGGGTACATTTGAGCCATCCTCAGGGCCAAAATCACCTAGGCGCAAATTAGAGGTGTCCAGGGACAAAGACAATGCAAGGCGCATTCTAGGGACGTCTAGGGACATAACAACCAGACGGGTTTTAGGTGTCCCCAAAGACAAGGACAAATGCAAGGAGGGTTTCCATGCTATGCAGGGACAAAGGGGGTTTCTTGATGTTCAAGGACAACTTGATAGCAAATTTGCAGTAGAAAAAGACAAAGAAAGGTACATTAAGAAGTGTCCATCGAGTAAAAATCAATCAAGGACCTGGACAATCGAAGGACGCAATTCCACTCCAAGCAAGGACAAAGTAGGGCACTAATGTTACATCCCTTTTCTGCCTTAATGTTTTGATAATGTTAAAAAGCACTGATACATGTTGCTTTATATTGTTGAATAGTAATTCGCAATGCACATGCAAATGATTTTGTTTTAAATCATTATGTTTATATGAGCTAATTTTTATCATGTTTGTATATGCCAGAGTTATGACGAGATTCCAGACTAACTACATTGCTTCTAGGCGGATTTTTTCAGAAAACCACATTTTTTGGTTGGGTCGATATTTCAAAGCGTCGCATTTCTATTCAACCTACGTGCAGTCTCTTTGTGCGGTTTTTCAAAATCACGTCGTGTTCTTCTTTTGGCAGCATTTTTCCCACCCAATGCAACTCCTTTCTCACCTTTCTACGCGCATTTCTCTGTGATTCCTTGGTTTTTGGTGATGGCTCGCGTTTTTCCTTCAGCATACGACGCGATTTTTCACTGCAAGCTTCATCCGCAATGGTTTTTTTGTTTGCAAATTTCGCATATTTTTCCAGCCGCATTCTAGGTTTTTCGCGACGGCTCTTCTCACAATTTTTCGCGATTTTCTCCTACAACTATAGGTTTTTTTTCTCCTCTACGACCCGCAATTTTCTGCACCTTTCTGTCTTTATTGTATGATTTTTTTTGCTCGAGATTTTTCTGCACGTGTGACGCCTCATGGTTTAACTACGACTCCTAATCTTCTGCAACCGGAATAATTTCGTGTTTTGTCTACGGAATTTTATTTGTGGCCAAGTTTACTTTTCCCAAGGATTTTCTTCATATTTTCGGAGACGCAATCTATTTCAACCTAGAGTTTTCCTTCTACGGCTAGGGTTTTGCTGTAAATCCTCCAATTTTGGTCAGAATATTTTTCAAACTACAGATTCTCTTTGGGTTTTTTACAAAGTTTTCTGGGTCATCAAAATTTTCTAGGCTTGTAGACATCCATACCTTGGGATTTGTGTCAGTCATACTTTGTATTTTTCTAAGTCTGTACCTGATTCTACCTTTGTTTTTGCCTTGGGATATGTCCCTCGGATTCCTTATTCAATTTTACGCCTTTTTATAATTTCTAGTTTTTCGTGCCTTGGAACGCGTGCAAAATGGTGTCATTCACAAACAAACATCATGTTGGAGGGTTGTGAACAATTCAATTGCAAAAATTACAACACATGGAAGCAGCGGATGATGACCATCATCGAATACCATAGCCTTGATGATCTTGTTTTGGGTAAAGAGACTCATCCTACCACAACTGGACAAGATCAGGATAAGTTTGACGAGCGCAACCGAGAAGCAATCATGCTCAAGCTTCAGTTATTGATGATCGGCTAAAGCAAGTGCCATCCGGCAAGACAGCAGCAAAGATCTGGACCATTCTAAAGGATCTCCATAAGACATCAAATAAGAGTCGAGCCTTCTTCTTGAAGAACCAGCTATTTTCTATCATGATGGATGAGCGTATGTCCTTACAAGAGCATCCAACAAAGATTAAGGACATTCGGGATCAGCTTGAAGCAATAGGCAAGAAAATGGAGGAAGAGGATATGGTAATTTAACCCTGAAAAGTCTACCTAAATCCTATGAGCACTTCATAGAAACTCTCAACATTACTTCAATGAATGTTGATCTGAAATTTCTAGAGTTGTGCACCAAACTTTTGCAGCAGGACCGATGGAAACAATAGTTTGGCAGTAGTGCCACGTTGTCCTCCACTGAACACGCCTTCGCAGCCAGATCCTTTCACAAGGATAAATGCAAATCTCAATCATCTTAGCAAAAAGGTCCTAGTCAGTCTCAGGATAGCTCGAAGAAGAAGAAGGTTCAGTGTAACTATTGTCACAAATATGGCCACTTGATAAAGCATTGTCAGAATCGGATAGCTTCCGAACAGTAGAAGCAGGGAGGGTCTCAACCTAAAGCCAATGTCTCAGAGTACTCCGAGCAGAAAGAATTTGCATTCTATGCTTTCATGGCAAAGCGTCCTGCAAATCATGTGAAATCTTCTGCATGGTACATTGACTCCGATGCCTCTCGACACTTCACTCATAGGCGTGATTCGTTCACAGACTACTCACCTTTCACCGATTCAGTCATTTTTGGAGGTGAAGAGTATACTATTGTCGGCAAGGGCAACGTTCAGATTCAGTCTAGTGGGACGAATCTCATTTTCCTCAATGTGTATGTAGAAACCCCTGCCAGTTCTAACTATTTTGTCCTCAAAATTTTCAGTTTGGTCTCATAGACGTTCCGTCGAACACTTGTCATGAAACCTCTAATTTGTTGTCATTTGTTTCAGACTTATTTTTCTTGCTTGAATTGGTTTCAAATGATGTTTAAGTGCTTGCAAATTAACACTGTAATGTCCAAGCAGAGAACTATAAGCAAAAGCAACTACTTTTGGTCTTTTCAAATGCATATATATAAATTCTACATGTAAAATGTGCATCTACAGTCAACTGTCATTTCACAAACATTTGGCGTGCATCCTAGTTAACCAAAATGCACTTACAGCAGATTGTTATTAACACAAACACTTGTCATACATACATACATAATTCAGATAACAATAGTATGTAGTTATTATCACCACTAATACATAACACATGCAATATAATGAACCTGGGAATGATGTAGCAGCAGCAAATACTGATTCGATTCTCCTTGTATTGCTTCCCTTATGCCTTCCAAATGTTGTGCTAACCCTTCTTGAGACCCCACAACCTCATACAAATTATTTTACAACTTTTTATGCTTCTTTTTCCAAAAATCGAACTAACCCTAGCCTGCACAACACAAAGGCTAGTACGGCTTGTATAACAGCAGCTGCAAAGCTTGGAAAATATTGCCACAATGTGCAATTCACCGCTCCTTCCTAATTCCCCAAATCTGATCATGAAATCCCTTCAATTAGCTTGAAAACTTTCAACACAAAACCCTGATTTTAGCACAAATAGAACCTCTCGATGAAGTTCCCCCATATGCCAAATTCAATGGATATTACAGCACCTCAAATGGCTGCTAAACTGAAGAATTATCGCTCTCCAATGGCTGACTGCAGGCAGAAACCCTTGGCCTCCTCGCAGAGAAAGAAATTCATTAAAAGATGCTACTTAAATGCACTTTAAAAATTGACTTCATAATTCATTAAATAAACCCCTCATCATAAAGTCAATTAGATATTTAAATGATATGCACTTTAATAATTATTAATTCTCCACCTTGGGATAGGCATCCATAATTAATTAAATATTTGGCCCCCTTTTCATGACGACTTGACCCTCAAGTTATAACTTATTAATATCTCTTTTTAATAAATAATATCATCAAGGCCATTTAAACATTAATAACTCCTTTAATATTCATTATTTTTCAAATCCCGTCTGAACCAAGGAGTCAACCACTGCATCCTCTGCCCACCTGACTGCCTTACTAAAAATAGTAAGGGTCCCTCTCAACCAACCTCTAACTTACTATAAATAGTAAGTATAGCAAACAGAGCCCTGGAAACACCAAATGAAAGCCAGAATTGGAAACCACTCAACTCTGGAGACGATTCAAGCCACAAGAGACCCTCTATCCTGACTCATTAGCCTACGAGGGTCAGAATGATAGGCTAATCATCCAAAATCCATGTCTGATAAAATGGGGACATTACAGTACACTGCGCATGGAACTCAACCTTCTCTCAATGAGCTAGATTATGTGGCACTCTCCTCAGCTTGATGTGATATTCACACAAGCATTTGATTGTTGATCGTGCGACTCACACTATTGTGGGTGTTTTATTTTTTGATCGGTAAAGGCAAAGCCATAATTATATTGATTATGTAGAATTTACAGAGCTAAGATAGCAAATAGATTTTTAGCAAAATTCAAAATGGAAGCATCAAAATTCCTTCTAGTAGATGAGAAGGAATGCAACCAGGCAGTCCATGGAAGGCATAAGGAGTCCTTCCTAATTAACATATGTAAGTCTGAGGAATCCCTTTTAATAAAAAACTTAAAGTCTAAAGGGCAGAAGCTTGCTGCCCTATTAACAAAGATTATGCTGATAAAAACAAATACCAGCTCGAGAGTCAAAACAGTAAGCTTAGAGTAGCTAAAGGGGACCTAGCTTGAACTTTCCTTGTGGGCTTCAACTGGCAGATGCTCCTTCCTCGCATGCCCACGGCTTTTGCTCGGAGGGCGACCCCTACCACGGCCAAGTCCGGACCCGCGACGACCCCTGCTAGCGCCACCCCTGCATGCCTGTTCCATTTGAGGGTTTTCATCTTTTGGTTTCAGAGGCAAAATGTCGTTGAGTCTTGCAAACTGAATTAGAACATCCTCTCTGCCCGGGTCATCTGAATTATCTCCCAGGAACCGCCATTTAAGGTAGCCAAGACCAACTCCCGCGAAAACTCGATGCCTATCCAAGTCTTTTCCTTTCAAGTCGAGCAGGAAAGGATAATAGTTAATTAGTTCCCCATGAGCATTGAAAAGGATTCTATCGCCTGGTTGAGGAGCCCCAGAGTCATGAATTGCCTTGTTTAGAATTTCTTGGAGCTCTTGGGTGACCTCCTCTGGAAAAATCTTCTTAGTGAGAGTCCAAACTGCCTGCTTGGCAAGTTTTAGGTCTAGCAGAGAGGCGACAAACATTGAGGAAATGCTGGTGTTATCCCGAGGATACTCGTCTCTGTTCAGGTGTCCGCTACCCAAGATCATCTTGACTGCCAATATGAGAGGGAAATCCGAGTAGAGGAGGAGGCGCTTGAGCCTCAAGTCTGAGATTTTCCTAAATGAAACTTGGCGCGTCGACGCCGAGAGGGAGATTGAAGTGTCTGCTCCAAAACAGGAGATGGGTCTGGGGTACACGCTCATAATGAAACCAAAAGGGGGCTCGGTCGACACGGATGGCAATGCAGGCTATCAAACAAAAAAGAGATCTGGACTCTGAGATTAAATAGCAAGAGGATGAGAATGAGAACAGAATGCAGAAAACTAATGCGAAGAAGAAGGCTGACACTCTCTTTAATGCCGAATAATGAGGGTCGGATATGCAATAAATTTGCCAGCAAAGGTGGCGAGGGATGTTTGTCCTTGGCATGCCAAATCTCCCGTTCAAGCCACGCAAACCATAAGTTGATTTGACAGGTTGGCAGCTATGTCTCATAAGGAGGATCGAAGAAAGCTTAGGACATGACTGCAGCTTGGATGACATGATTAAATGCGGGCCCACTCTCCCAAAAAAGGTAAGATTAAATTTGAATTGAAATAACCGTTAAACTTAGCCGCCAAGGTTAAATTTAATGTTTCCCCAGGGAGCGAAATGTTAAGTAGCTTCTGCATGTTCCTGAAGAGACTCTCGCATCTGAATAAAAACCTCTGGGACCCTTGCCTGTCAAGTGCGATGGTCTACATGAGTAACAGGCAGATTACCCTGATCCCAACTGAAGAGATTGGTTCCTTGAGCAGCTAATTTCGAGAGAACAACTGCCTCTGAGTTAGCTTCTCTGTAGATGTGCTTAGCTTCATAGTTTTCAATCCTGTCCAGGCTTGCAATTATGCTTTCTAGAATTCCCTGCAATCTCCAATTTGGAGTGTTTTTCCTTTTGATGGCATTTATTGCTATCTCTGAGTCGCCCTCTTCTAAGATGTTATTAAAACCATGTTTTATGCAATCTATCAATCCAAATTGCAAAGCTTTGAACTCTGCTATGTTGTTTGTGTCTGGGGGGATCGGCTTTGCCATTTTCCCAAGAGTTGCTCCTGTATGATCTCTGATTACATATCCTATGCCTGAAGGGCCCGGGTTGCCTCTAGAGGCGCCATCAAAATTTAGTTTTATCCAGCCAGGCTTTGGAGGAGACTAGATAGCGGTCTTTCTCATATTGTCTTTTTGCCCAAAAGAGGGAGGAATCTTGATTCCATGCCAGTTTTTCCTTATGCTTTCATCCCAAGATGAGAAAACTTTAGGCGGTCCCAAAGAGAAGGCTATCTTACAGTTAATTGAATCCACAATAATCGATTCAATTGAGTTCAAGATTGTTTCTATTCTTCTGGATTTGTTGTCAAATAGCCTACGATTCCTCTCCTTCCAAATTTCCCAAACTAAACTTGAAGGGGATACTTCCATGATTAAGCTCAAGATGGACTCCTTAGTTGGGATAGGCCAGCTTTGAAACAGGGATTTGATGTCAATTGGTAGAGTTGTGATCAGCCCAAGTTTAGCACAGAGCCATCGCCAGCATTTGGACGCAAAGGGACAAGTGAGTAGTAGATGATCCACTGTCTCTGATTGAGCTTTGCACATGATGCACCTAGAGGGTCCTGCATACCCCATTTTTGTGAATTTTTCTGCAGTTAAGATCTTCCTTTGATAGGATAGCCATGCAAAGATCCCTGCCTTAGGAATGACTTTAGAGCTCCAAAACAACTTCTTGGGAATATCCAGTTGATCCTGAGCAGCATTGTTGACCAGTACTGTGTAACCTTTAGGATTGTAGAGCCCTGTTTTGGAAGGTCCCCAAATTAAAGAGTCATTCCCTCTTCTCGGATTAACATTTCTTTCTATTAAGAGTTCTTTGAGTTGATCTAAATCATTCCTTGCAGTTGGAACTCCTTCCAATGATTTCCATCTCCAACTTTGAGAGTTGGGTGAGCCATCAAAAATCAGATAATCTCTCACTCTGACACCCCAGTGGTGCTTAAGCTAGTTCTCTGTTTTAGGAATGTTAAGTGAATTCGCAATAGGAGGGTAGCCTCCCCAGGAATCTTCCCAAAAGAGGCTTGAAGCTCCATCCCTGATGTCCCATGAGAGTTGTTCTAAGATCAGGTTTCTGCAGGAGATTAAAAAATTCCACGTTTTTGAACCCTTGGGGAATGAGTTTGCTCTTAGAAGATTGGTAGGTTCTTGATCTGGTAAATATTTAGTAGCTAGCATTCTAGCCCATGTGATATTAGGATTCTTGATGAACTTCCATACTAGTTTGGCCCCTAGGGCTTTGTTTTGCAATTTGAGATCCTTAATGCCCAAACCCCCTAGGACTTTGGGCTTGATTATTTTTTCCCATGCAATTAGAGCTATTCTGTGTTTCTCCTCTGAGTTTTGCCAGAAGAAATTCCTCATTTTCTTAATTAGGAAGGCATTTGCACTTGCTGTGAGAGATAGAATGGATAATAGATAGATGGGCAGGGCCAATATTACTGCTTGAATCATCACTAGTCTTCCTGCCCAAGACAGCCATTTCCCTTTCCAGGAGTTTGAGGTCCGATCCACTTTAAGCTTAAGAGGATCCCACGATTTAGCATTCCCAATGCCTTGATCAATTGGGATTCCCATATGGATACAAGGGAGGGATCCTTCACTACAATCCAGAATTGAAAGTATTTTAGATTGCAAGAGTCTAGAGGTAGAAAAGAAATAGACCTTGGACTTGTCCTTATTCCTTATTTGGCCTGAGGCTTTCCCAAAGGTGTCTAGAATTTGTTTTAGATGGGAAGCCTCTTTGATTTTTGCAGCCCCCAAAAGGAGGTTATCATCTGCAAACTACTGATGTGTGATTGCAAAGTTTCTGGTTACTTTGACTCCCTCTAATAGATTGTTCATATGGCTTCTCTTTAACGTCCTACCCAAAACCTCCCCCATTATAATGTAGAGAAAAGGAGAGATAGGATCTCCTTGTCTGATTCCCCTTGTCGAGGAGAAAAAGCCTTCAGGTTTCCCATTTACCAAGATTGAAAATTTCGGAGTGGAGATGCATTCAAAGACCCAGTCAATCCACTGTTTTGAAAAACCAAAGGCTTGCATAACCTTGCAAAGGAAGCGCCAGTCTACACTATCACAAGCCTTTGAAATATCTACTTTAATCATCATACCTGGTATTTTTGTACTTTGGAGAGTATTGGCATCGAGGATCGTGGTCTTTACAGACTTGTGGATATGGGTGATTCTCTTGAGCATGCCTTTGCAGCTAAATCATCTTCTATCAACAGTCTCTGGCATCATCGATATGGTCACCTGAACATTCATTACCTTGTTCAGCTTGTTCAGGAGGATCTAGTTCTTGGCTTACCTGAGATCCAAACTCAGAATCAGTGAGTTTGTGGAGCTTGTCAGCCTAGGAAGTAGCACAAGACACCATTCAAGGATGGTGACACATGGCGAGCCTCAAAGGTATTGCAGGTTATTCACGTTGATGTATGTGGTCCAATGAATACACCTTTTGTTACTGGTTCCAAGTATTTCTTTCTTTTTGTTGATGATTTCAGTCGTAAAATGTGAGTGTACTTTCTTAGACAAAAATCAAATGTGTACCTGTATTCCAAAAGTTTAAGGCCTTAGTAGAAAGAGTCAGGCTATCTGATAGCGACTCTTAGGTCAGATAATGAGGGGGAGTTTTGTTCTACCAATTTCTCCAACTTCTGTGATACACACGGCATCAAACGCCAATTAACCACACCTTACACTCCTCAACAGAACAGCATTGTAGAACGTCGAAATCGCACTATCGCTGAAATGGCTAGGTCAACGTTGGAACACGGGAATATTCCTAAGAAATATTGGGCGGAAGCAGTATACAGTGCAGTCTATCTCCTGAATACATCTCCCACACAAGTTGTTAAGGGGAAGACTCCTGAGGAAGCTTGGATTAGTCCCAAACCCAGGATCAGTCATCTGAAAGTCTTTGGCTCTTTAGCATATGTATGGATTCCAGATGCCAAGAGCTCCAAGTTGGATTCCAAGAGTCAGAAACTTATGTTTACAGGGTACAATGACAACCACAAGGCTTACCGGCTGATTGATGTAGACATTGATCATCTTATCTTGAGTCACGATGTTGTCTTCGATGAAGAACGAGAACCTTTTCAGCCTTCCTCATCTGAGCAGAATTCTAAAGATCAGCCTTTAAAGGCTTCTGATTTAGGTGTTCGTCTTCCATTTGATTCACCTGATGGGAGGGATGATGCAGAATCTGAATTTGATGATGCACTACTTGAATTTCCTTCGAATGATGCTAATCTTCCACCTGTTCCAAATCCTATTCCACCTCCAGTTCTAGTTATTCCTCTGCATCTGATGTTGGCTCTTTTACTCTCTGGCCTGAATGGTGGGCTAAGACCATTAGTAATCTTCATCCTGATGAGCTCATTGAGGGTGGATCTTCTAGAAATAAGAGCAAGTAGCAAAATATAGTCAATTTTGCTCTCATGGCCAACATTCATAGTATTTTTGAGCCTCAAACATATTCTAAGGCTAAAGGAATTCCTAAGTGGGAAAAGGCTATGGAAGTTGAACACCATAATCTTTTGAAGAATAACACTTGGGTCCTCTCTGATCTTCCACCAGGGAAGAAGCCCATTAGCTGCAAATGGGTGTATAAAGTTAAGTACAAAGCTAACAAAAGCCTTGACAAGTACAAATCTCATCTCGTTGCTAGGGGTTCTCACAGAAGGAAGGCATTAACTATGAGGAGACTTTTGCTCCTACAGCCAAAATGAGTACCATACGGCTCGTCCTTGCCTTAGCAGCTCAGTTTGGTTGGAAAGTCCATCAGATGGATGTTAAGAGTGCATTCCTCAACAATGAGTTGCAGGAAGAGGTCTACATGACGCAGCCCCAGGGTTCAAGGTTGCTGGAAAAGAACATCAGGGGTGCAGACTAATGAAAGCACTGTATGGCCTGAAACAAGCTCCTTGGGCTTGGTACATCAAGATTGATAAGTATCTCATAGATAATAGCTTTCAAAAGAGTCCATATGATTAGAATCTTTATGTCAAAAACACTGGTGATGATCTTCTTATTCTTGTTGTCTATGTTGATGATCTCATTATCATTGGTAGTTTAGCACTTTTGCTCGATCAGATCAAACAGAGTTTGTGCCAATCTTTTGACATGACAGACTTGGGACCTCTGCACTATTGCTTAGGTGTTTAAGTTTGGCAGACTGAGGATAGTATCTTCATATCTCAGTCCAAGTATGCTCGCAAATTGTTGGACAAGATTCGGATGCAAGACTGCAAACCTGCATCCACACCTTTGGTGAAAGGGCTGAAGATGACAGCCTAATCAGATTCACCTGTGATGAATGAATTAGCATTCGGGCAACTAGTGGGTAGTCTCATCTACCTTACTACTCCTAGGCCTAATCTCAGTTTTGCAGTGAGCTACATTTCACGCTTCATGACAGCCCTCAAGGTTGATCATTGAGTAGCAACGAAGCGTGTGCTGCGTTATGTGAAGGGCACTTCTGATTTTGGACTTTTGTACAGCAGAAGTCATGATCCTAGACTCTCTGGTTACACAGACTCAGATTAGGCAAGTTCCGTTGATGACAGAAAATCAACATCTAGGTATGTTTTCAGTTTGGGATCGAGGAACGGTTAAGACAGCTTGTGAGGCAGTTAGGCTTCAACAGTTGCTTTCAAACATGCAAATGTCTCAAGCAGGTCCTACTCCCCTTTACAATGACAATCAGGGGGTGCTCAACCTAGCCAAGAATCCAGTCTTCCACGAAAGAACCAAGCATGTTTAACTTCATTGTCACTTCATTCGGAAGCTGGTTGAAGACGGATCAGTTCAGTTGCTATATGTTCCGACGGCGGATCAAACAATAGATATTCTCACCAAGTCTCTAAGCCCGGACAAGTTTGTAAAATTTAGGGGTCAACTTGGTGTAGTTGATAGATTGATCATTAAGGGAGGGTATTAGCATAATATCTTAATTATTTGTTATTAATGGTTAATTATGTATTTTATTGTAAATATTAGTTAGTTTCTATTTGTGATTGTTTCTTTTTAGAAACATTGTTTTGTAAATCCTTTAAATCATCTTTTGATCATTCTTTTAATTCATTCAATTATTTACCAATTACTTGCATAGTAAGTTTAAATATAAGAAAGGCTTCTTTAAGCAGCTGATAAATACTTTTGTACTCTTCCTTAAGAATTTGTAGCCTACTACATGAAGAGTAGCACGATACTTGCATAGCTAAGAGATAATTAGACTGTGCAACTTAAGAAAAGAACATAAATATGACTATGATAGTTATTTGAATGTTAATTGAAGAAAAATTACGCAAATCGTTGTCATTACCATTAAACTGGTATTGTATACAAGTAAAATCCTGAGAATTTCTGAGGAAGAATTTATGTGATGCAATTTACACAAATTCTAAACTAGAAACCTATGGCTCGATTGGGAGCCACAGTAAACATAAAAAAATAAAAACCTGGTTAATTCATCCATTGTTAGAATTAACATACATGCTTAAATATGAAACAGATTTGAATAATTAATCTAAGAGATAGAAATCAGAATTCAGAAACCATGAATGAATGGACACAGAAATTTTGTAAATTTTGCATTTAGCAATTTCCAAACTTGATGAGATTCTTGCAAAAACTTATAATTAAAAGACAAATAAAGCATGATGGTTAGCTGAGTTCTCATACTTGTGAACACGAGAGAGCAGATTAGCTAGCTCATGAGCACAAGTATGGAACCAATAGGCATCATCAACAAGAAAATAAACACATATGAAAGTGTTTCATAATAAGTAAATATTAGCAAGAGGTGCACAATAAAATAAGTCTGTTTTCTTCAAATCAAAACACATTGAAAGCCTCAAATAGAGTCAATATGCAGTTTAGCATAAGAAACAGTCTTGATGACTTAGAAATCTATCACTTATTTTTGGTCTAGTCGCGTAGGGTGATGAACAGTGACTACATGCATAAACGTGTTGCAAACTTATAATACGTTTGGCCAAGGTGATGCAACAATGAGGTTGTGTAAGTCAGTTCATTTGGTCCAGATATGCAACCCAGTTAGAGATCATACTAGTTGGGAGCTGCCTATGGTGTGTGATCGACTAGGGTTGTGTAGGGTCAAACACTGGTCTCAGATGGCATTAGATCCAGCATCTATTTCTACCCTGCGAAGGGTCAAGCCTTTCCAGTTGAAAGTGGCACGGGGAACTACTTAGTCTATGGTTGGGCGAAAAATCGCCCTGATGATACTTTCTCTCTTATCAGTACTGCAATGATTACTTAAAGATTAAGAATGGAATATAAGTTGTAAAACCCTAAACTTCTCTTGAAATTATTTATTTAAAAGATGTTATTAGATAGTTTCATATTATGTTTATGCTTATGCTTTCATTCGTGATAAGATGTTAATTTTACTATCTAAATAGAATCATTACCTTTTAGTTCAGAAAGTAAGTTGATGATAATTTCTCACAGCTTAAATTTAAGATTAATTGTTTTATTTCCAGTTGCTTAAGATTTAGCATGTTACAACTAATCTATGTTGGTCAAGGATACTTAAGCTGGGTGCAATTTCAACATACCCAAGGATTAGCCTAGGCGGGTTTGAGACTATGTCAGGGACAAAATGCCTTGAGCGCATTTGCAAGGTAGTCAAGGTCAAGTACAAAATCCAAGGTGCAAATTAGGGGGATCCAAGGACAATGATGGGTGCGAATTCAGTGCTCAAGGAGAAAGTTGGGCGCATTTTAGATGTGTTCAAGGACAAATAGAGGGTGTGAGTCCATGATGGTTAAGGATAACATAGCAAGGGCACAAATCCACCCTCATCAAGGACAAGGAATGAACGCAAGGCACAAATTCATGTTGCACAAGGATAAAAACATCAAGGGCGCGTTTTAGATGGTGGTAAGAACAAACTGACCCTTGTTGAGCACATTTGAGATGTAAAGAGAGACGAATCCTCATGCCTTGGGCAGGATTCCATGTGGTAGAAGGACAAGCAAGGTCGTGTTTTAGGCACTCGCAAAGACAAAACCAATGCGAGAGCGCATTTGAGGTGTCCTTAAGGACAAAACACTAGATACATGACACAAATGAGACTGTCTTAGGAACAAAACATAATTGAATCCATAATTTGAGCATTTTATAATTGATCTTCAAGCCTCAAGTCCTTAATTTTGAATCTCCTCGCTTTGACAAGGATTTAAAAAATCTTCTCCATTCCCTGATCATGTCAAGGTCAGAAAGATCCAACCTTAACAAGGAATTCCTCCTGCCCAAGCATCACATCATTTGGAATATCACCCATTTTCACACTTAGTAACTTTTCAAAAAATCTCATTCCTTGACAATTTTCTTGATGACATTTTGCAACATTTGACAACTTTGACAATGTTGACAGCATTTAGCAATTTTGATGCCTCACCATGGAATCAGGACTTGAAACATGAATCCCTGACCTAATCACACCTTAAGGACAATCCTTACATTCTAACTCACTTGAATCAACACACCTATTCCCCGACTGACAAGAGGTACATGTTGTGCGTATTGCACACCTCGCCCCCATTCTCTGCAAATGGGGACCCCCATCTTTGAGATCTTCGCAATAGAAAGCCCAAGTCAAATGCGGCTGAAGCCAAATTCGGCCTCTGGGGCCAAATTGCAAACTCCAACCCCGAAAATCGCGTTAGGAGCTAATTGTGAGAGAAGCCAAAATCATGAGGAATCATTTAAAGAGAAATCACGTGAGAAAGCGAAATATAAACTGAGTTTTGCAAAACACGTTCATAGGCCGAAAAGAGGGTTAATACTCTCAAACTCGCGAAGTTTCCTCCTGGGCCAAAAGTGATAAGAGGCTCTCGAAATCCCCTCCACAGGCCGAAAAAAAGTAATTTTCAAAACTCTTCAATAGCCCGAAATCTATTAAAGATCGCATTTTTAAGAAGCAATAAAAACAACCTCGCAATGATCCATAAGCCAAAAAAGGAAAACGGAGCAAGCTTCGAGTTTGCAAAATTGGCTTCATAGCAGGAAATTCCAAGTTTTAAAATTGCGCATTCCAAGGCACAGGTTAAACCCTAAGTCGCAAAGTCTATCTCCAAGACGAATTGCGCAAAAGAGACATAAGTTCGAATATCGGCTAGGTAAGCCCAAAATATCAAATGACAAGGTCTCGCAATCAGCTCAAGTATCCCAAAAATGTTTTATAAGTTAAAAATCGCACAAAGTGAATACTCGGGCCGAAAATGCGAAAATGAGGAAACGTTTTAACTTTAAAACTTTTCAAAATGCCTCTCCCAGCCAAAAAATCGCGTGAACTTTTCAAAGGCGTTAACTTAAAAAACTTTGCAAAATGGCCGAAAACCCCAAAAGAAGTAAGGTGTTAACTTAAAAAGTTTGCAAAAGGCCTCTTTAGGCCGAATTTCGAAAATGTCAAGGCATTTATTTTTATAACTTTGCAAAAAACCCTTTTAGCCCGAAAATGGAAAGTTAGTGAAAGCCGAAATTTATAAACTTTGTGAAATGGCCTTTCAACCCAAAAAACACCAAAATCGTAAAAGGTCTGCTCATCTAGCTGAAAGTGTTAAGTTCGCATTTTATTCTTTCAACCCGAAAATTTGCAAACTCGCGCAAAACCCTTAGAAGTCCCAAAATTCAAAAAACGTTAGAGCAAAATTGGCCTAAAAGGCCTAAATGAGAAATTGCATCTCCTTCATAGGTCGAAGTTGGCTTTGAAAGTTCCTATTTAAGCCGAAAAACTTAGGGAAATTTGAAAATCACGAAGTCTTGCAAAAGGGGCTAAAAAGCCGAAAATGAAAACAAGTGTTAAGTAGCGTAATATAACCTTGCAAGACAAAATAAATCACTTAACTCTCATTTTGGTTCAGAGGGCCGAACTTTGTCAGGTAAAAGGAGAAAGTATTTTAAAAGCGTTCGCAATTTGGCTAAAGAGCTGAGTTTTGCCAAGGGGCCAACCAAGTGAGAACTCGCGCATTTTAATCATAAAGCCCTAATGAATTCAAAAGGAGTGGCCTTAACTCAAAACAAAATCTCTCAACTTGCCTAAAGGTCCTGAATTCCCAGAGGAGAAAGCGAAAACATTCAAAAGATACATCTCACAAAGTGCTTCTCCAGCCAGACATTAAAATTTAATGTTTGTTAAATTAATTTAATTAATTTTTCAAATTGATTTATTAAACTGAGATTAATTGTTCGCAGGTCGAAGGCATCGTCCTGAAGAACCAGGAGAAAGCCTAAAACGCAAATCAAAGAAGGATCGCAATCAAGGCCAGGCGCTGGAAGCTGGAAAAGAAGAGGATGCAGGAACGCACTGCAGGAGCGCGAGAACAACCGAGCATTTGGAAGCGTGTCGTTGAACAACAAGCTAAAGTTCACCACCGGGACCAAAGACCAAAGAACACTCTGAATGCGGCAAGTCTATGCATTCTCGAGAAATACATCGCTGGATTTAATTCCAGAAATTCAGTTTCTGAAAACTGAAACTGTTTTAATGTAAAACTGCATGTGGGTCCCGCGCAAGATATTTTAAAACAGAGGGGACACCGGTCAGTTATGTCCAACTACCGGATAGACCCAAATTAAAGCCCAAATAGTGGTAGGCAGTTGAGATAGTGGTTGGATAGATGAGTGAGAGTTTAATGGGCATGGGTTAGGGCTGCCAGCTTCTGGAAGGCAGGTCAGGACCCTTGGATGCAGTCCATCCTAGCCTCTGATTCATATTGTACATTCTATAAAAGGCAGAGGCTTTTCTTTCGTAAAGGGTTAGTTGGTTAGATTTTAGAGTTAGAACAGGTTAGATTTTAGGAATAGCATAGACATGCTGCAAAAATTGTTGTAATGGCAGCTGAAGCAAATATATGAACATTGAAATATGGTGTTTGTTGTCTTTGTTTTAGTCTGTTTGCATGGTTTCTTTCAGCTGGTTAATTTTAGAGTGCAGGGATTTTAATGGTGAAGTGTAGAGGGGTATTTGATGCATTTTTGGTTCATAGCATTGGGGGTTTGTTGATTGTAGGTGACCGTGCATGGTTAGTCTGAACCCAAACTGTGCTTAGTTCAACTACAGGTGTTCGTCTTAGGCTGCGCCAGAATTGGGTGCCTAAAACGAGTGTCTCCGGTCTGAAAATCCTTCATCCCTTGGAGCTTGCACCATTTTTGTCTAGTTGTGAGGGTATCTCTGGCGAAACAAGAACTGGTTTATCGAAATTTGTCTTAGGCTTCCTGAACCCTTCCCTTTTGATTTTATTTCGTAGTCTGAAAATCATCGCAGACCATCTTGTTGCAAAACTTAAGACCCCTTGTGCTCCCAGCAAATCACATCAGTCATTGAGTAATCCTGCAGTCAAGATCTGACAATCGAAACCTTGAGGTTGTCCCCATTGATCAATTGAAACAGCATTAGGGATTTCCTTATCTCAAGAGAGGATAGGATACTCGGTGAGATCATTCTATTCTGTGTTGGCCGGATGGAGTCGTAGTAATGCGATTTTAGCCACGTCAACAGTACCCTTCTCATAAATAAAGGTTAAAAACCGCAACCACTGCCAAGCTAAGACAACTAAACCTAAAACACCTAAGATGGAAAGCAAAAAAGTGGGGGATCCCCACTTGCAATGGGGCGATGCATGAAAACGTCACAACACATACCTTCTCCTATGTTCATTTCTTATCTTCATGTCACAATACTCCATGAATGTCATGTCATGGCAGATGGTTGGACTTAGAGCACTATAATCAATATGATATCTTGCCATCTCATCATCGAAATCAAGTTGTACTTGTTGCTATTTTTCAAGTGGGTCTTCTCCTTTTTGCAAGAATTTGGCTCTCAATGTCTTGGTTGGAGGATTGACTGAAACTCCATTATTACCAATCACTTCGTTTAACACCATTGGAATTAGATCCTCCAACATTCCATTGTTCATTCATTCATGTCAAGGTCCTCGCATCTCTGTCATAGACTTCCTCGTGGACTAGAATTCTCTGGTCAACTCTTTGCTTTCATTTCTGACCTCTTGAAGGTTGATTTCCCCATTACTCTGACCCATGGCCTCTTCATTTCACTTTCCCTTTCTTGGTACATGATTTCAAGATCACTCTTCTACATAATTCTACATCGCACACCCACATTCTGGCAAAAACAAAGGTTTTAATGCCATTAAAATACAACTAGATTTTCCACATCTACTTTTATTACTTTCACTAGGATTTATAAATCTAGTTGACCACCTTTAGATATTTGATTTCAGACCAATACTTCACAATAGCCATACCAACTCAACAAACAACAACACGGAATAATTATTCAAAAAGGAATTTCAAATACTTACAAATTTTGATATACAGTCAATTACCACAAATCGGGATTCATTGGAAATAATCCTAGTTCTGATATAAACCTACAAAACTTGCAACAATGGATTGAATACACCTGGTTGGGTATGATTGACCCCAAGTCTCCTTCTCAAGGGTGAATCTCTACCTAATCAAATTGCAAGGATTTATGTGCAACACTTGAATGACCTCCAATGCCAAATTTAGGTTCAAATTTGATGCTTCACTCCTTGTCGAGATTAGATGGAAGCTTGATTTGAGGTCAATTGATACTTATTACCCAGGTTATGGTGAGGTGTTGTGATCAAGTCTGTAACAGCACAAATGATGGTGGTTCTAGTCAATAAACACTTGTCGACCTTTCCTTTTTTCTTTTGTTCTACTCAAATTTGAGGCATCCCAAAAAGTCAATGCCCTTCCAAGAAGATGACCTTGTATATTGTGCCAATGATTCTTGGGTTTGTCTGCCAACATCTACAATTGATTCGCCTACAATCTACAATGAACTACCCTTCCAAGTGAGATTTGATGACTTGTTGTAGTTTGTGGATGCTTGGCAAATGGTATCGAATCCTCATGCAAGCAATTATAGGGTCTAGTGAATGCTTCAAAATAGATCTGCAGATCATATATATAGCATGTGCACTCAACCCAAAGAGTCTACTCTCTAAGATTGGTATCTCAAATTGCAGGCTAGGTCTATATCAACACAATCATTCTTTCCTCTTGAAAAACTATTTGTCGGTTAGCACTCAAAATTTTCAATGGCAATTTGCAAATTTGTGAGGAAAAGGATATGACAATGGTTTGCATCCTAACCTTGGTGGCTAACTAAGGTTTTGATCCCAGTAAATTGCCTTAAGAATTTCTTCCTAAAATTCATATCAATCTCCACACCATTTCCCCCAGCCAAAAGATCTCCATTATACCTATTTGTGGGTGGATATGCAAGCAGATCAGCACTGTTTGATGCAAGGCAGGTCACCCAAAAATTAAATATTATCATTAATTTAATTAATATATGCAAGTAGGTTAGCATTATTTGATGCAAGGCAAGTCGGCCCCAAAAATTAAATACTATTATTATTAAAATCCATGTTATCAATCTGGCCTTTGCAGAGCTTGGGTCTGTTGTGACCTATTTCACACATCGCCCCATCGCAAATAGGGACCCCCTGTTTTTGCTTTTTAGGGTCTTGTCCTAGCTCTGCAGTTTCACAAATCCATTTTCTTAGAGTTTTGAATTAGAGTTTTTGAGGTCATCCCGAGCCAAATAGAGAAATCATGCTCAAAATCATAGTCAAAGTGCTTGGAAGGTCTGAAGGACGAGGATCGCAATTGCTTTGGGTCATTTCTGACAACTTTCTATTTTTAAGGATTTCTGCTTTTTTGCTTTTTTCTAAAAATAGAAAGTTTTGTTTTTGGCACTTTGGGCACAATCCCGGAAGCAACTTTTTTGGCTTGCTTTTTGCTTTTTTCTGCTTTTTTGAAAGTAGAACCTGGGTTTTGTTCCTCATGTCATTTGATCGCTGGCCATGTTGTCATAATTTAAAAAATCTTGTCTCTAAGTATAAAAAGCAGGGCTTTGTTTTTCTCACTTTTTTCTGAGATTAGGGTTTTGATCTTCAGGCCATATTATTACTGCCATCTCTTCAGATTCGAAAAATTTTGCCTCCAAGTGCAAAAAGCAAGGTTTTGTTTTTTTTGCTTTTTTCTAGAATTGGGGTTTTGATCCTCAAGCCATATTATTGCTACCATGCTCTCAGAATTTGAAAATTTGGCCTCTAAGTGTAAAAAGCAGAGTGAAATCCTAATTAGGGTTTTTGTTCCAGAAGATTAGCCCTTTTGATCAATGCCCATGTCTTCAAATTTGAAAAATTATCTATTTAAGTGCAAAAAGCAAGGTAAAACCTAATTAGGGTTTTTTGTTCCAAATGAACGTGGCAGGTCAAAAATGGACAAGGCAAGTCAGAGATGGATATGACAGTTTGAAAAATGGTTGTCCAAATAAAATTCGCCCAAGGGAAGAATGGCAGAGAAAGAATGTCTAGAAGCTTGAGAGATGGCAGACAAAGCATGAAGTCTGCCCAAGCATACATGGCAAGAGACCTCTCACGTTCACCCAAGGCAAGAAGCAAAGTTGTCCGATACTTGCTAAACTTCTACCTTCAGTTAGCTAACTCATGGTGAGGGTCAAACAAACTCCTACCCGAGGTTAAGCTCATTCATACACAAGGATGTCTGACAATCTTCCAAGTCTGCCTCATTATCAAGCAAAAATGTCAGACACATGCTAAACTCCTACCTTTGGTTAACCAACTCATGGCAAGAGTTAGTCAACTCCAACTTGAGGTTACACCTTGTTAGAAGAAAAGAAATAAACTAAGGAGTGGAAAGAAAGAAAATCAATTGGCAAGTCAACTTCTAAATCCGCCTAGCATATGTCAAGGTTGGCAAAGCCTTTTCCAAGTCCGCCCTACCAAATGTGTGGCACAAGCAACATGAAGTCCGCCTAGATGGATGTCCAAACATTATTCCAAGGGGAAAAGATGTCCAAGGCAATGCAAAGTCCGCCCTTGGAAAAGCATGATCAAAGTCCGCCACAAG
The DNA here is from genome assembly GCF_030272615.1 of Cryptomeria japonica. Taxonomy (NCBI): domain Eukaryota; kingdom Viridiplantae; phylum Streptophyta; class Pinopsida; order Cupressales; family Cupressaceae; genus Cryptomeria; species Cryptomeria japonica. The sequence goes on from NC_081405.1 coordinate 296,283,287, forward strand.
GAGAGGAATAAAGTCAAGCAAACAAATTTGTCCAAGCTTCTTCCAAGTCCACCCTATGCATAATGTCCAACAACCTTCCAAGTCTGCCCATGCTAAGTTGGAAAGGAATTGTCAAAGTCTGCCCTCTAGAAGGAAGATTAAAGGAAACATAAATTGGCAAGAGAGGTCCGAATTCCGCCCCGTCTAACAATCTTCCAAGTCCGCCTTGGCACAAGATGATCCAAGTCCGCCTAAGCATGATACAAGATGAACAAAAGTCCGCCAAGACAAGGAAAGGAATAAAAACATAAAGTTTGGCATGTCAAAGAAAGCACAAAGTTCATCTTTATAAAGCATGGCAAGAGGAAGATAAAGTCTGCCTTGGCATGAGACACATGAAGACCACCTAGGAGACAATGTCCAAGCATGTCTAAAGTCCGCCCTAGACACATTAAGTGAAGCGGCAAGAGGTTGGTGAAGTCTGCAAGCAAAGTTGGCAAACAAGATATGAAGTCTGCCTAAACAAAGTTGCAAGAGATAAAGCAAATAAAGCTTGCCAAAAACATGGCTTAAGATGATTAAAGTCCACCCATGGCAGAGAATTTTCAAAGTCCGCCAAAACATGAAAAAGGAAGATTAAAACACTTGACATGGCCAATGCCATCTAAAATCTGCCCATGATGGAATAAGGCAAAGTTAAAATAAAGTTGGCATGATAGCTTCAAAGTCCGCCTAGGTTGGATGGTGAAAAGCAAAACATCAATTGGCAAAGCACATCTAAAGTCCGCCTTGGCTAGTAAAGCATAAAGTCTGCCTTGAGAAAATTGTCCAAGCTAGTGTGAAGTTTGCCCTCTTCTTGACATGACAAGACAACTTCGCCTAGGCAAGGAAGATGGCAAATAAAAGGTGAAATTCGCCCAACATGTTAAGAATGTGCCATGGCATGACTTCTTCCAAGTCTACACAAGGAAGGAAAGCAAGAGGTTTTGGCAAATAAAACACAAGCGAAGAAGATTATTGCCCAGACACCTTGAAAGTTTGATCAGACTTGGACATTCCAATTTGTCCAAGCATAAATGGAATATGTGAAGATGCCTAAGCCAGACATAAAAATTCGCCCAAGAATTGGAGATTAGACATGAAAATCAACTTGTCGTGGTGAAAGATAAAAAATGGCTAAAGGAAATACAAACTTGAGAAAAATTGCACATGAAATCAACAGTCAAACAATGAACGGGTTGGAAAATAAATTTTGACACAAGAATATTTTTTAATTATTTTTCAACACTTAAGAGTTAGTTTCGAAGGGAAAATAATTTCAACACTTGGAATATTTTCAAAAATTCAAAAAATTCAAGAATTTTAGAAGAAAGTTCTAGAAGATTCCTACACTAGGGATAAAATTTTGAAAAAAAAATAAAACTTTCCATTTTGGAAAGATTTAAAACATTAAAAATTTAAAACACAAAAAATAATAAAAATTTAGAAAAAAAACACAAAAAAAAAGCTTCTAAGATTAAAACATTAAACTCTATATATTTTCAACCAGTCACTTTCAAAATTCACTATTCAGGTTGGAAATTTGGAGAGAAATTGAGAAGAAGTTTTCTCTCAAATTTTTGAGAAAATTGGTTTTTGAAGAGAAATTTTAAAGAATCAAATTTGTTCCAAGTGTTGAAACACAAAGAGCAAAGTGCTTTTTTTTTATTTTAAGACAAATTTTCAGAATTGAAGGTGAATTTCAGTCACAAAGATCAATTTATAAGACACAAATCTAAAATTGACTGAATTTTTTCTATTATTCTATCTTATTTCTCTCAATTTTATCAATTTCTTAGCCAAACCCTTCACTTCGAGTCTGCTTTTTCACAAAAGTTTAACCTTTAAACAGGCTGAAAGTGAAATTTTCAGATAAAAGGGTATAAAATCAGACTTAAAATCTTGAAAGTAAAATTAAGTTTTCATGTGTTTTACAGGTTGATGACCCCCAAGACAGCACCTTCCAAAAAAGCAACAATGAAGTTTGCCGGTAAAGGAGTACAGCCAGAATCCAAGATCAAATCTAAATGAAAGAATATCACAGACACTGATCTTGGACATGTGGATTTAGAAGAATTCAAAAAGAGAATGTATGGTCATGATGGACACCTATCGACACCCATTGCCTACCGGATGATGAGAAATGGCATCGTCCAAGCAACTGGATTTCCTCCACCTAAACAATGTGCTGAATTGATGGTCGAGTGTGCTAGACACTACAATGCACAGTCAAGAGAGATTATTGCACCTAATGGGAGAGTTTTAGCTAATCTTTCAGAGTTGTCCATTCAAGAAATGTTTCGAATTCCAAACTACAATAAAACCTCCTACAAGACCAAAGAAGATACCCAAAAGATTTATGATACCCAATCTGAACTCTATGCGACAAATGTTAACAAATCATGGTTGGAAAAGAAAAGACCCCAAGGGAAAGTGCCAAAGGTCCTGCTACGCCCATACTTTAAGGAAGAATATAGTGACATTATCTTATTCCTGAATAGAGTAATGGGCAGCCCTAAGGGTGCGCCATTTGAGACATGGATGCATTACTTCATAGATGAAATTACCTCGGGAGTCTGGATGTTCAATTGGTCCCGCATAATCAACAACAACCTTCATGAACAGTTGATAAATTTAGAGAGGACAAAGTCATTCTACATGAGCTCCTACATTATCTACCTGTTGGCTAGTACTTATAGATATTCCAAACTAATCTGTAGAGGCGTGGTTGGTAATGGTGAAGGTGAATTTAGATCTTATGATTGTTACCCATAGTTGCAGCTTAAGGAGAAGAGCTATCGAGCCCAAGATGCGTTCCTAATGTACATCACAAGAACATTACAAGGAGGAACTCACCAAAGGTTATCTCCCGAAGCCAAAAGTTTAATCAGCAAGTATGGATCCTGGTTTATCCAATTTCCAAAATTTACATACATAGAGTCCAAGGTTTTGACAATCCTCCTTACCGACTTCCAATCTACCTAGCCAACAAAAATGGTCCTACTTGAAGTTCTCAGGCAACTTGAAACATATCAGAGCCTCAAAAGAATAAGGCAGAAGGCAGCTATATTCTTCCATTCTTTATTGGAAATATTGAGGAGTCTTGTTAGACAGCACAAGCAACAAAAAGTGCTAGGCTAGAAATGCAATGGTATCCCTTTACATTCTATCGATCCAGAGCTAATTATGATCCTCTCGATAATATTGGATCAATGAACGGAGAGAGATTCAGACATAGAGTGGACATAGAGGATTATTGGGCAAATGTTGCAGATGAATTTGATATCAGGAAAAGATTATGTTCCAAACTACTAGTAAGCTTGATCGGAACGATTGAACCTTTCCTTGTACCAGATCAGCTAGAAGATAATGCAAAATATACTTAGCCTGGCTTTGATGAGCATGCACCTCTTCCTCCTATCAAATGGTCAAAACCAGAGCATGCAGACTTGACCACCTTGATGCAGCCAATGGTGAAATATTCCAGGTGGTGGGTTGATCAACAAGTTCATAAGCTAAGAAGGAGAAACTTAACCTTGACATATGAGTTGATGGGTAAGACAAAAGAATGTTCTTCAAATGTTGAGGCATCCCAGAGTGCCAAACCAATTGAAAGTACAAAAGCAAAAGGGAAGGCAATTGTGACTGAAGGACCTGCTCAGAAGAAGCAAAGGTTGGAACCATGTCATTCTGCTGCATCAACAAACATAGATATATTGGCCATTGATAAGTCATTGGCAAAGATGGAAATTCCTTCCCCAATTCATGAAGAAAACATCCATCAAGAAGATGAGAAGCCCCCATTTCCTACTGGCACAAAAGTACTAGAGTCAGACAATGAAATGGATGTTGAGGAAGGTTAATATTAAGAAGGAATGATTTCCGCCCTTCGAGATATCATGTGTGAAAAAGGCAATCAGGAAGTGGAAGGCATTGAGCAGCCCAGTATTCCTGATTGGTTGAAGGAGAGATTGAAAATAAAGACACAAGTAGTAGAAGAACAAGAAGAAGATGGCATGGCTGATTTTTTGGCTAGGTTAGAGCAAACTGCAGTAAAGAAGCCAACCAGAAGATTTTCCACCATCCAGAGAAATGAAACAAGATGCAAGACAGTACAGATTGTCATACCAAAAGCAGATAAGGCAAAAGGAGATATTGCTTCTCATGAATACGAAATCACTAAATTCAATTTGGGACCAACTACCAAGAAGCAGGAAGCTGAAGATTTGGACAATTCAGTTGCTTCCATGAAGGCAAGACTAGATAAGGAAGTAGGAACCAAGTGTAAGAGAGAAGTTGAGTGCCTAAGGGATTATATTCAGCATTTGACTAAGCCACTTGATCAAGCAAATCTAGAAGCTCCTCCACTTTTGAATTCACAAGAAACAGTTAGAAGTTTTGAGGAAGAAGCAATAACAGCCAGAGAGACCAAGGCGTGGATGGAAAGTGCAAGTAAAGAGGCAACCACATTTGCAAAAAGATTAGCATTGACATATGGACAAACTTCCTCTCTACTCTCCAAAATTGCAAGCATGGCAGAAGCATGGGCTGATCTTCAAGACATTCAAGAAAGAACCATTCCTTTCCTTAAGAGTGTTGAAAGGAATGTCAAAGCAAGAATTAATTGATGGAAGTATAATTGAAGCAGGAGCGGCATATGATTTCAGCAATTGGCACTGGACATTGGTCACACGCAGCAAAGTCTTGGAAAAAGTGAAGACAGATGCTGACAAAGCAGAAGAGCAAATAAAAGAAATTCAAGACAAGGTTTACCTTGTAGCTGCAGAGGTACTTGAAAAAGAAACTATCTGAGAAAAGGATATGAAGTCAGAAAATCTAAAGGCCAAGACACAGAAAATCTTCTCCACTGGACTAGTCCTGAAGCAAAACCTAGCCAAGGCATCAAAACTCCTGTCCATCAGAGATGCTTTCCAAAAACAGGAATTAGATTGGGAAATCACTTTTGCTATATGTGCAAATGATTTGGAAGGGTTAGAATTCAGACTCAGTATGCTGCTACATATCACGATGGAAGAGGTTGATCAAATTGTGTCCAAGTTCATTGAACATTCTGCCTCTCAACAGGAGAAGGGGGTGCAATCCTTAAAGATAGCACCTTGTGCCACTTGTCTCACATGCACTAGATATTCATTTTATTTTGGGAAACTCTAATTAGGGTTAGGTTGTCTTAATCTCGACCGTTGATCTTAGATTGATCTCGGCCATTCATTTGTTTTCAAAAACTCTATATGAACTCATTCTCTCATTTCATTTCAGTGTGGAGAGATTTATGAAATTGTTACGTAGAGCTACTTGGATAATAAAAATTTCATTATCAGTATTGTTTTGAAATCTTATTTGTTATCAAGTGGTTGCATGGTTGCACATTTTCTTCAACACTTGGAATAGATTTTGTTTAAGTAATTTGCTTTGAAGTCGTTTGATGAATGAAGGATTGATAGTTTAGATTGGTGAAATGTTGCTCATACTTTTGTTGGATGGATGATTTTCATTCAATGTGTAAAGTTAGCCTAAGCTTTTGATGTGGATGCTTAACTTCTACTTTGAGTAATATTGTTCAATTGTTGGTATTATTCATAAGTGTAAAAATCTTAAGCACAATCCTAGAAGATCGCACCCGCTTTGCGTAGTTGTCCTAGTGTGGTGAAACAAAGTGTCGTTACCAGTTTCACCCAGTCTTTACCGTCTCTTCAGTTCATAGGAATAGCTTAGCAATAGTTAGAATTCCTAAACCCTTATCCTTTTTATCCTTTTATTTTTAAATCCCAAATCAGAAAATCCAAAACAAAGGGCATTTATTGATACATTCGCCTAAGTCCAGCTTGTGAATGATACTAGTTGTCAGGCATAAGTCCCCCTTGTATTTCAACACACACTACCCAAGAAGCTATCCACATAAAGTCGCTTGTTCGCACATATAAACCTTGGAGTCGCCTTGTGGTTTTTCTCGCAATCTTGGCACAAGTAGTGATTTTGTTCAAGAGAGGATAGAGTATCCTTGGATATTTTATTCTAATGTTCGGTATATGATAAATGTAAACCAACAGGTTCCAAGTCCAATCTGGTTCAATCCGATCTTGGTTCAAGGTCTAGATCTAGTTCCCAATGGGTTCGAGCAAGATTCCATCCAAGGGCCTTCTTAAGGCATGCAACGTGAAAAATATTGTGAATCTTGTTGTTCTTTGGAAATTCCATCTCATATGCAACCTCACCATCTCTCTTTACGATCGTGTAAGGTCCATAAAATCATGATTTCAACTTCTCGTAACCACTTCCTTTGAGGGAAGACTATCTATAGGGTTGTAGCCTCAAGAAAAACATGTCTCCCACCTCGAAAACCCTCTCTATTCAATGATGATAAGTATACATCTTTTGCTGGTTTTGGGACAATTATAGATTATCTTTTAGTGCATGTACAATATCTAAGTTTTGTTGAACCAAATCTCTAGCTCAAAGGACTCTACTATTTAAAACAATCAAACCCATGAATGAGATAGCATCATAACCATAGAATGTTTTGAAAGGAGTCATATCTATAGACAAGTGGTGAGTGGAAATGTAGCAATACTCTCCAAGGGGAAGCCATTTGAGAAAAGTTGTTTGCTATCTTGTGATATAGTTCCTCAAATGTTATTTTTTCCATTTGTTTATGATGCTCTGCAAAAAGGATTAGAAAATCTGTTTGATGGCAACACACACAAGAGCACAAGAAACAAACGTTAGTGTTAGCAACAAAAGATTATCCTAAACAGGCATATCAAGAGAGATATTAAGCATGAAATAGAAAACATACAAACATAGAATAGATAAACTATACTCCTCCAAATGCTAATCAAGATGCTCATAGTTGCTCCTCCCTTGTTCCTCTCCTCTCCAAGTTCCACATGAGTGTAGCTCTCAGCTTTTAGCACTAGCCATGGATGCCATATGGAGATTCAAGATGGTTGCATATGATAAGCAAATGCTATGCAAGTGTAGATAGTGATGCTATGAAAAAGCTCTATGCTAATACCAGTATAACAACAATACTCTAATGCTTCCTTCTTTGCTTGAGGAGAAGGGTTCTATTTATAGAAGAAATGGGGAAATGAAGGGTTAAGATTGAGCAATCTTAACAAAGATTAGGATTGAAAGATATTCAATCCATGTGAGACTTTCAACCCAATCCCATGTTGACAAGTGTCACCATGAGGAGGCTTGAGAGGAGAGATAAGGATCATTAAATGCTTGAGGGGACATGATGGTTACCCTAGGGGGTTGGGTTAGGGTTAGGTTAATGGATATTCCTTTTATCCAAGGGTTAAATGAATGTGCAAGGGTTAAATGGTTACCTTAATCAAAGAAATAAATGCTTTGAAGAGACCCATGAGTCAAAAGGATGGTTAAGTTAGAGGAAAGTCTCTAACCAAAGGTAAAAAGTGAGTTAACCATAAATGGTTATGTAAGAGCCTTTAATAGTTTGGAAGACTTTAGAGGTTAACCATTTGAAGACTTAAAGCCTTAAATGCCTTTTAAAGACTTTGAGGGCTTTGAGAAGTGACTCCAAGTTGCTTAGGAATGTGACAATATTTAGGGGGTGAATTAGGCTAATTAGAAGAAGTTAGAAGAATCTAGAAGGGATTTAGGCATGCAAGTGGATTTTGTAGGAGAATGCAAGTGGAAGGAATTTTGGAATTTTCAATTAAAATAAAATCATTTATTTCAATTAAATAGTGTAATTTGCATTTGGATAGATATTTAAATAAATATTAATTTATTTAAACGAGAAAAAGGAAGATAAAGCATTAAATGCTTGAAGACTTTAAGGGAAACCTTTCAAGGCTTAAGAAAACTCTAGAAGGAAGCCATTAAGTTTGAAGACTTTAAGGGAAACCATTAAAGTCTTAAGAAGACTTTAAGGGAAGCCATTAAGTTTGAAGACTTTAAGGGAAACCATTAAAGGCTTAAGAAGACTATAGAAGGAAGCCATTGAGTTTGAAGACTTTAAGGGAAACCATTAAAGGCTTGAGAAGACTCTAGAAGGAAGCCATTAAGTTTGAAGACTTTAAGGGAAACCATTAAAGGTTTCAAGTGGATGAGGATAAGTAGGATTTTAAATAAATAATTTATTTAAAAAAGTTGTGCAACTTGCATTTGTAGGAAAATGCAAGTGGGTGGAGGATAAAGGTAATTTTTAAATAAATGTTAATTTATTTAAGTGTGAGAGATGAGATTTTGAGGGATTTAAATAAATATTAATTTATTTAAAGGTGAGAGAAGATTTAATTAAACAAATATGATTTATTTATTTAATTAATGGTCTGAATTTGGTTAAGTGAATTAAATCAAATAAATTGAATAATTTATTTAATTAATAGGAGAAGAGGGTTAAGATGAATTAATTAAATATTAATTTAATTAATTATTGATTGATGGTTAAATAATCAAATAAATACTAAATATTCATTTAATTAAGTGGACAGATTTATGTGACTACAATTTACAATTTCAATTTGTCCATCAGTTCGTGGATGATAGCTAATGCTTGGAGTCAATTCTATACATATAATCAAAATAGTTATTTCCAAAACAAGCTGACGAATCTATTATCCGTATCACTTACAATGTTTCTTGGCAACCCATGAAATCTTAAAAATCTCTCTAAAGAATGGATCAGCCACTTGTGGAGACCTATACTTTGAAGATATAGCATGAAAATGAGCTTATTTAGTAAGCCTATCAACAACAAACCAGCTTGAAATGCATGCTCTTTTTTGTTTTGTTGACAACTCAAACACTCCCTAACATGCTTCAACACATCACTTTTGAGCCCCTTCCATGAAAATCACTCTCTTACCTACTTGTATGTCTTGAAGTTCATATATTTAGTAAGCCTATCAACAACCACATAGATACAATCTTTACCTTGCACCTTTAGGGGGTCCTATAATGAAATCCATGGAGATAATCTCTCATTTCTGCCACATATCAATGAAGTAAATGGGTGGGAACTAGGTCAAATGTGCCACACACCCAATAACTCCTTAATTGCCTTCTCAATCTCCTCGTATCTCCTAGGGTGAGAATATGGAGCAGTGATAAGGTTTCGCTCCTTCCTCAAGCTCAATCACATGTTGAAAACCCCTATCCAATGGTAATCCAAGAGGAATTTCGTTGAACACCTTGATATGTTTGTCCAAGATGAATTGAATATCAACATGATTGGACCTTTCATCCTTGGACGGACTTATATTTGTAATCAAACACTTTTCTGCCTGAGTTACTTGTTCTCTATAAAAAGTCCTCTCCATTCTCTTGTAGCTGAAATAGCCATGGGGCCTCCAATTGGATAGGGCATAAAGAGCTACCTCCTTGCCATCGAATTTAAATTTCAACTCCATCATTCAATAATTTTGTGTATACTCACCAAGTCAGTGGAACCATTGCACTCCCAAGACCAAATTTGTCTCACCAAAGCTAATTACATAGAAGTCATATCTCATCTTATGCCCTCCAAGAGTCAACTCCATCTATTGAATCCTTTGATTGCATGGAATGGTGAACCCAAAGGCCACTGTAACATTAAACCCCTCAAAGTCTTTGTTTGTTTAACCCAGCTTAGCTACCAAACCCTCAATAATGAAGTTGCAAGTTGCCCCAATATCAATCAAAACTATCACTCTTTGTCCTTACAAGACTTCATTAACTCTAAGAGGATGATATATAGGTGCTCCTAAAATTGTTGCAAATGTAAACTCCTGAAGCATCTCCCACTTCCTTCTCCTCATGCTCAAACTCCACCACAATCTCAAGCTCAAACTCCTCAACTTCAAAATCCTTATTAGGTGCTACTCCAATGTAGTGTACTTGTCCATTTCCCAAGCATCTATGCCCTAGCTCCCATAGATTTCTACATATGAGACACAACTTCCTTTGAAGCTTATTCTAGGATACCATTAGCATGTGGGTCTTTGACATTTATGCAATGATATCATTCTTCCAATCCGCAATAATACTAGTTAGGATGTTCAAATGGGATCGTCGTGATAAAGCATCTAATACAACATTATTTGTCCCTTTTACATACTCAATATCGAAATCATAAGGTTTTATTTTGCTTACCCACTTTTTTTGTATGTCATTTAGGTCCTTTTGATTCATAAAGAATCTCAAGCCATTGTGATCAGTCTTAACATTGAATTTCCCACAAACAAAATATTGCCAAACTTGGCTAAGGCATGCATGATAGCTAGCATCTCCTTATCATAGATTGAGTAGTGCCTTTCAATCTCCGTGAGCTTGCAACTTTCAAATGCAATGGGATGCTTATTTTGCATAAGGACCGCTCCAATTCCTTCCCCAAAAGCATCACACTGCAGTTCAAAGGGTAATGTAAAATCAAGGATAGATAAAACAAGGCATGAGCTCATTACTTCTTTTAGTCTTTCAAAAGCTTGTTGAGACACTTCACTCCACACAAAGGCCCCTTTTTTGGTCAAGTTTGTGAGTGAGGCGGCTATTTTGGAAAATCCTTTTACAAAGCGTCTATAGTAATTGCATAGTCCCACGAAGCCCCTTAGTTGTGTTAGGATTTTGGGTTTTGGCCATTCCTTAATGGCTTTAATTTCTTCTTCATCTACACTTACCCCTTGTGCACTGATCTTGTGACCTAGGTAAAGGATCTCTTCCAAGCCAAACTCGCATTTTGAAGCTTTAGCATACAAGGATTCTTGTTCCAAAATGTTTAGGATTTCCTCGATGTGTTTGAGATGTTCTTCCCATGTCCTGTTGTAGATAAAAATGTCATCAAAAAATATGAGTAGGAATTTCCTTAGTTGTTTTTGGAATATATAATTCATACATGACTGAAATGTTGTTGGGGCATTTGTTAGTCCAAAAGGTAGGACTAAGAACTCAAAGTACCCATAATGACACCAAAAAACGGTTTTAGGAATGTCTTCTTTTCTCATCCTTATTTGATAATCCCCTAATAGCAAATCAATTCTGGAGAAGTATCTAGCTCCATGGATTTCGTCGATAACTCATCTATTCTTGGTATAGGGTAATGGTTTTTAATTGTTTTCTTATTTAAAGCCCTAAAGTCTATACACATTTTCATGGTACCATTATTTTTCTTGACTAGAACTATGGATGATGCGAAGCCTAAAGGGATATGACCTAGGTTGAATATGACCCATTTCTAGTAGTTCCTTAATAGTTTTTTCAATCTCTTCTTTGAATTTGCGGGGGTTTCGGTAGGGTGTGGTGATTACAAGTTTTGCCCCCTCTTCCAATTCTATTGTATGCTCAAATTTTCTTATTGGGGGTAGCCCTGAAGGAATATCATCAAATACTTTCTTATATTTCTCAATATAGGTTGGATGTACAGTTAGATTGCAATCCTTCAACAGCTATTGATTGAGAGACTGATCTGATATCAACTGCTGGTGTTCAATGCTATGCTGGAAGTGCAATCTGCCGTTTGGGGGCTTGGAATGCTTATTGCTTGCTGATCTTGTTAAGCTGATTCTTATATTTCTGCATAAGTATTTGGGAATGATCAATGATGAATGATAGTGTTTGATATTGATATTTTCTGAAGGCATATCTCACTGATTGCTGATGATATTGGAATCTGAAGATGTGTTTTCTGATTGCTGATGATGTTCGATGCCCTTCAACTTCTGCCTAGGCAATGTTACTTTATATCCTTGCAACGGGTTTGGAAGGTTGTGTCATCTTCCAAGGTTGTGACCCTTGGATTAGGGTGTGTCCTTTGTTACCCCATCACACTGCCTCATGTCTTACTTGTTACACTTGCGATTTGTTAAGGAATCCATGGATAGTTTATTAATATCATTGCTGGCACTATGAGAAGAAATCGTGAATTCTTGATGTAACTTTGCTGATCGTGAAGTCCAAACTTCTTATTTAGATTTGCTGTTCATGGTCGGGGGCATGACACTCCTCATGTGTCAACTCAACTCTAGGCAAGGATGAAGGCTATGTAGGTCTGGGAAATCTGGTGCTCTGATTTTCAGACCCATTCTGATTTGAATTGCTGCCCTCTGTACCATTGTTTTGTTCATATTCTGCAACATTTGGTAGAGTATTTGTGTTGTTTGCTCCTACTGTTTTACCATTAGTTCTTGCATCTGTGAAATTTGTTGCTGGATTTGTATGAAAGCACCCCAATTCTTATCCCAATCTGGCATTTTCTTGCCTTTGTGTTTACTTCTAGACCCTGACGGTTTGTAAATTGATCTAATTTCTTCCTCTCTCTCTCTCTCTCCGAAGCTCATTTATCCCTTTGGCTGAGCTGCATACACAAAATTTAACCAGCAGATTGGCAGGACGGCCTACTCTGAGACCAATGTAATGGACCAGCACAATTATTTGTTCACTGTTATACCTAATTACTGAACATATTATGGAACGCTGCAAATTTCTGCCTCTACAGTAGTAAATAGACAACATACTTTATTGAATACTGATATTAATTTCATCATTAGATACAGTTTCTGTTACATACATTGCAGCAAAGTTCATAAGGTCAGCTTCAGAAGATACAGAAATGTTTTACAAGGTGTCCACAAATATGATAGAATGCAGGAGCGAAATGATGTGATCTTCTGCTGTTCGTGACTCCCTGGAAATCTCAGACGCAGATGATATTGCTGCCTGGGCGGAGCTCCAGTTTTAGTGACGGGTGAAATAGGAATGTTGGCACCTTATGAGTGGCCACCTCCAGCCTCTTTGACATCAGGATTTCTTGAGTGCTGCTATCTCCTCAATGCTCCACAATGACTGTTGATGTATGTGCAACCTGGAAATGAGAAACAGCGATAATTATATCTCTTTCTGATTTAATTTGGCAGTAAATTTAGTCACCAGGAGGAATTTCATCCTACCTGGGTGCTCCCATGCTGAGGTTTTCGTCTCAGAAGGAAGCTCAACTTTGGCAAGCGGTAATCTCAGAAAATTGACAGAATTAAATACCTTAGGATGTGCCTTGATTGCCCTTTAAATACCCATTGGCATTTGAATTTCCATGTAGCCAACCAGATTGAAATTAGATTTATTTGGCGCTGACCAAGAAGAGAATTATATATTTTTTTTAATTTATAATATGCATGTATTATTATTATATAAAGTATAATATTATTACTTAATTAGTGTTGTTTTTTAAAAAAACAAATTAGGCGCTGAGGACATAAGGGGCATGACAAGAAACATGCTATAAAGCACCAAAAAGTGAAAGGAATTAGCATAAGTCCTTCAAATACAATGTGAACTGACTTGCTTTCCTTGTGGCACATTATTTAATGAGACTGTAAGCTCAAGATTAACCCCATGTTGGTAACTATAATGTCCCCATCCTAGTCGCAGACAGTGGTTTGAGGAGTTAGCCTATTTTGGACCCTTGTAGGCTCACAAGGTATGGATAAGAGGGTCAGTGATGCAGTATCTTGAGGAGTAGTCAGTCTATTTGTTCTAGTTCAGTGTTAGAGTTCAGTTCTGGTCTTCGTTTCATCAGTTTCTAACATCATATGAGGATTTTCTATTTTTTAAGGGAAAAACTACTAAAAATAGGCATGGTCCTATTTTCACTGGCATGGCGAATTGTAGCCCCAGCTTCTGACGGATTTAATTTCTAAGCGATAATGAGGGAGGTATGATTTTTTTAGTGGTTCTCCCAGGCAACTAATGTTTTAATGAAATATTATAAAAAATCATAAAGTGCATCACTTAAATTTATTTAAGTGAAAATTTATTATCTCCTAAGTTGGGCGTCCCTTTTAGGGTTAAGTTCGGAACCCTAAAATTAAGTTATGATTTTTAAAACCCTAATTGCTAAAAATTGCACCTTTTGGGTATTTAGGCGGCCAAGATGAAATTAGACCTCATTAATTGGATATTGAGCATTTGACATTTCTTCTAAGCACTTGGCTATGGTGGCTAGGGTTTGAACCTGTTTTGGAGAGCGTGCATTCTTCAGGATTCAATAGCTTTGAGATTGTGAAAGATCAATCGAATTGTTGCAGCTTGGTTGGCTTCATTCGGAAGTCAAATTGAATCAAATTGGGCAGATTTGGCTTCTTACATGGCAGATTTGTTGAAGGTTTTCTATTTGATGGTATTGTTGATAATTTTCTGTGGTTTAGAGGTCTCTTTCCCAAACACATAGCTTGCTCATTTATTGGCACCATCTTCTTACTGTTTGAGCGTCTTTTTATTAAATAAGAGCAGATCTCAATTGTTTCCAGTATAAAAATCAGAACTTTGTAAGTTGCTGGTTTGAATCTTTTAATTTCAATAAATTGGCTAAGGACCTATGGGTATGCTTCCAAATTCTCCAATTTCTTGTTTCAGCTGATTAATTTCATGTATTTTTTCAATATGTATCGAAAATTAAAGAAACCCCCTTCTGCAACTTCTGTCTACTTCTGAAAGACCATCTCTAATAATCAAAAACACAAAAAAAAATATTAAATTACAACAGATTGAAGAATTGAACTAGCAAGGGTTCATCACAGTGGTATCAGAGCTCTGATCCTGCCTTCCTGGACGGTTAGAAGTTTTTACGCATCAACAACATACCGGGCCTCAGCAGGTATTATACACGCAAGAGACTTGGTTTACAGGGTGATCCTGATCAAACTAAAGAAGTAACCTTGGAAATTATGGGTGACAGGAATGAAGAAGCTACTAGAAACATTACACAGAATGATGACAACAAGGCAAGGGAGGTCATAAGAAGTATAGCAACTGGACAGCAATAGGTAGCAACAGTGTTGCAACAGCTAACTACCGCCATACAACAACTTTCGATACCTAGAGGTAATGATCAGAATCAAGAAGAGAATGGCAGTATTGTTGGTTGCTCAAGAGCTCCTATGACTCACACATGCACGTATGATAGACCCACATGCCCCACTTTTGTCAGAGTTGAACCTAAAGATGAGGTTGATTCCGAAGGTGGAGATGACGTGGTTTTTGGTGACAATATCATGGCAATGCATGATGAGTGGGATAGGTTACCACAGAAAGTTAAGGATCACCTTAACTTTGACAGGTTTATTAGTCAGAAGAGAGATCATAACAGGAATTGGAATAATCAAACACCTTGGAACAAAATTAATGATCTCAAATATACAATCAACAAGCTCACACTTTCTACTTTTGATAGTAGCGGTAGAGTTACAGCCAGAGCTTGGATTAGCAAGTTGGATACCTTCTTGACCCTACATCCTATGTTAGAAGAAGATGCTATTAAGTTTGCAGCTTTGCATTTGGATGGGGTAGCCAATGATTGATGGCACCATGGGATGGTGACTTTGCATCATGACCTTATTACTACATACCAAGAATTCACTGATAGATTGGTTGAGCGTTTTGATAAAAAAGATCCAGAGTTGTATTTCAAGGATTTAGCTCAGCTAAAACAAATGGGCAGATTGGAATCTTACATTAGTGAATTTCAGAAGCTTTCAGTTATGGTAACTAACATCTCAGAGAGAAGGTTGGTCATCCTTTTTGTTGAAGGTCTTTATGAGCCTATGAAAGGTTGGATTAAAGTTTTTGATCCCCCTACCTTGCAAGAAGCCATGAGGAAGGCACGTAGCATGGAACTTACCACTCCTCATAGTAAGTTCACTCCAAACAACTCAAAACCATCCTCATCATTTAATGACAGCAAGTCTGATCCAATGAAATCAGAAAATGTGGATCAAGGGAAGAAGTTTGCAGCACCCTTGGATAGGGAAACACTTAATGACTTGCGTAGAAGGAAGTTGTGTTTTCATTGTAAGGGCCCTTATAATCAAAATCATGATTGTCCCCTCAAGCCTAAGGGTCAAAATAGGCATATGGAGTGGTTTTATGAGGGAGAAAACATGACTGATAACACAGACCAACGAGCTGATCAAGATGATTCGGAGACTGAAAATTCAGAGAAGGGAGTTGAAAATGAAGGAGAATTTGATCTACAGGAAGCTCATATGTCTAGCATGCAAGGAGAAGGTTCTTTTAGGTTGCGTGGACTCTTGGCTTGTCAAAGAGTCATTTCTCTACTTGATACAGGTGCAACTCATAATTTCATAGATGCACGGTTGGTGGAGAAACGTGGGATTCAAACTCGAGTTTGAAGGCATAATTTCATAGATGCACGGTTGGTGGAGAAACGTGGGATTCAAACTCAAGAGTTTGAAGGCATAAGGGCGAAAGTTGTTGATGGTAATGTGCTGACTTGTGATAGAATGATTTCAGACTTACCCATGAAACTCAATAGTTATGAATTCAAAGCTGATTTTTATGTGGTTAACATGGGAAACATGGATGTGGTCCTTGGCATGATGTGGCTTCATGCAATAGGTAAATTTATACTCAACCTTAGAGATATGGAGATGAAATTCAAGGTTGATGGGACTAATCATGTTCTTAAAGCTATCAAGGCCAACAACTTAAAATTAATCACTCTTAAAAGAATGGAGAGACTTATCAGACATGACATGGTGGATTGGGCAGCAGAGTGTAAACTAATGCCTACTTATGAGGAGCAGCATAAACACCTTACCATTCAGATATTCAAGAGCTTAGAGTCAAGCATACAAAGGTGTTTAGTGACATACCTCCTCGTAGGCCTCCTGATAGAGGCATAGAGCATATTATTGAGCTTGAAGAGGGCACCAAGCCCATCATGATTACACCTTACTAGCACCCCAAGCGGTTGAAAGATGAAATTGAAAAAACCATCAAAGAACTTCTAGCAATGGGACACAGAAGGCCGAGTAAGTCTCATTTCGCTTCATCAGTTGTTTTGGTGAAGAAGAAAGATGGCACACTTACATTGTGCATTGATTACCATATGCTGAATAGAAGGACAATAAAGAACAGGTATCCCATTCCTCGCATCGATGAGTTGTTAGATGAGCTTCATGCAGCTTGTTATTTCTCTAAGATTGACTTGAGGACAAGTTATCATCAGATCAGTGTCAGGGAGCAAGATATTGAGAAGACTACATTCAGATGTCATTGTGGACACTATGATTTTTGGTTATGCCTTTTGGGTTAACCAATGCACCAGCCACCTTTCGGTCCACTATGAACAGGGTCTTCCAGTCTTAGTTGAGGAGATTTGTTCTGGTTTTCTTTGATAACATTTTGGTTTACAGTAGAACATGGGAGGAGCACCTGGTTCACTTGGATACTATTTTAGGCATACTTGACAAGGAGTCCTTCTACGCCAAGGAATCTAAGTGTGCATTGGGAATGGCAGAATTTTTGTATTTGGATCGCATAATCAGCAGAGAGGGAGTTCGCATGGTTCCTAATAAGGTTTGTGCCATTGTTGATTGGCCTACGCCTGAGACCTTCACTCAGCTCAGGGGATTTGTTGATTTATGTGCCTTCTACCATCAGTTTGTTAGTGGTTTCTCACGGCATGCCGCACCCCTTACTGATTTGACAAAGAAGGGTGCCTTTGTTTGGACACCTCTAGCATAGGAGTGTTTTGAGAAGTTCAAGCAATTGATGACTACATGTCCAGTTCTAGCTTTACCAGATTTCACCAAACCTTTTGAGCTTCATTGTGATGCATGTGGAGAGGGTATTGGTGTAGTGATTATGTAGGATTGTCATCCTATAGCTTTCGAGAGAAGGAAGCTTAGGGGTCCTAAGAGGAGCTATAGTATTTATGATAAGGAAATGTTGGCCATCATGCATGCAATGGCTAAGTTCAGGCAGTACTTAGTTGGCAGCAATTTTTGTGTCAAAACTGATCATTATAGCTTGAAGCATTTCCTTGGACAGTGGGATCTAAATGAGCGTCAACAGAAGTGGGTCAGCAAGTTACAATCTTATGATTTTGACATCTCCTATGTCAAAGGGACTCAGAACATTGTTGTTGATGCCTTATCTTGTCGTCCCCATTTGAGCTCCATGGCAATTGTTTCCGAGGATTGGAAACACTTGATTTTAGCAGAGTATGCCAAGAATCCATGGGCCTCTGGTATTATTGATGGGACAATACAGGACAGCAAGTACTCTCTTGTGAATGACATCATCGTTTACAAAGAGAGGATATTTATAGTCCCAAGTTCTGAGGTGAAGTGCATTGTATTGAGGACTTTCCATGATTCACCTATTGCTGGACATCCCGGTTACCTTTAAGACCTATAGGTAGTACAGGAGAGATTCTCTTGGAAGAGTCTCAAGTCTGATGTTCTTCAGTACGTCAGAGAGTGTTATGTTTGCTAGCAGAACAAGCAGGAGCACAACTTTCCTACAGTGTTACTTCAGCCGCTTCCTATTCTTGACAGGAAGTGGGAATGCTTGTCTATGGACCTCATCACAGGCTCGCCTAAAGCCCAGGGTAGAGACACCATTTATGCGGTAGTTGATCGGTTGACTAAGTAGGAACATTTCTTCCTGATCACAACTACTCATTCAGCTGCACAGGTGGCCAATCTTTTCTTTCGTGAGGTATTCAGATTGCATGGTTTACCTCGGAGTATTATCAGTGATAGGGAGAGAAGGTTCATGGGTCACTTTTGGCAGGAGTTATTCAGACTTTGCGGGACAGAGCTCACTCCGAGTACCAATTACCACCCCCAGACGGACAGTCAGAGAGAGATTGTCAACAAATGGGTGGAAGGATACTTGCGGAACTACATTTCAGGGCAGCAGAAGGCTTGGGTGAAGTGGTTAAACTAGTGCGAATATTGTTATAATTCCACTCACCACATGACTATTTAGATGACACTTTTCAGAGCCTTGTATGGTTATGATGCACCGAGTTTCCTAGATTTATTGTTGAGCAATTGCAGAGTGCCTAGTGTTGGGGATCTGTTACAAAAGAGCTAGGACATTATGAGAGCTCTTCGTGAGAACATCAAGAAGGCTCAGAATCAGCATAAGCAGTATGTTGATCAGAAGAGGGGTGAGCGAGCATTTGAGATTGGAGATATGGTATATCTGATGCTTCAACCCTACAGGCAGTCCACCCTGAGGAAGAAGGGTGCAGAGAAACTCAAGCCACGCTACTATGGACCATTCATGATTGTCAAGCATGTTGGTGAGGTGGCTTATGAGTTGGAGTTACCAGTAGACAGTAGGGTACATAATGTGTTTCATGTATCGTGCCTCAAGAAGGCTTTGGGACAACACATAGTTCCTTCTGCAGATTTAACACCCTTGGATGATGAGGGGAAGTTAGTGCTAGTACCTAAGGCCATTCTGGAATTCAGAGAGCGTCATCTATGGAGGCGTGTCATCAGGGAATATTTGGTTAAGTGGAAAGATTTGCCAGCAAAGGATGCTACATGGGAGAGTGATACTATTTTACAACATCCAGCTTTGAGTTTGCTTGAGGACAAGAAAATTCTGGGAGGGCGGACCGTAATGTCCCCATCCTAGTCACAGACAGTGGTTTGAGGAGTTAGCCTATTTTTGGACCCTTGTAGGCTAACAAGGTATGGATAAGGGGGTTAGTGATGCAGTATCTTGAGGAGTAGTCGGTCTATTTGTTCTAGATCAATGTTGAGTTCAGTTTTGGTCTTCGTTTCATCAGTTTCTGACATCATATGAAGATTTCCTATTTTTTAGGGAAAAACTGCTAAAAATAGACATGGTCCTATTTTCACTAGAATGGCGAACTGTGGCCCCAGCTTCTGATGGATTCAGTTTCTGAGCGATAATGAGGGAGATATGAATTTTTTGGTGGTTCTCACAGGCAACTAATGTTTTAATGAAATATTAAAATAAAATCATAAAGTGCATCACTTAAATTTATTTAAGTGAATTTATTATCTCCTAAGTTGGGCGTCCCTTTTAGGGTTAAGTTCGGAACCCTAAAATTAAGTTATGATTTTTAAAACCCTAATTGCTAAAAATTGCACCTTTTGGGTATTTAGGCGGCCAAGATGAAATTAGACCTCATTAATTGGATATTGAGCATTTGACATTTCTTCTAAGCACTTGGCTATGGTGGCTAGGGTTTGAACCTGTTTTGGAGAGCGTGCATTCTTCAGAATTCAGTAGCTTTGAGATTGTGAAAGATCAATCGAATTGTTGCAGCTTGGTTGGCTTCATTCGGAAGTCAAATTGAATCAAATTGGGCAGATTTGGCTTCTTACATGGCAGATTTGTTGAAGGTTTTCTATTTGATGGTATTGCTGATAATTTTCTGTGGTTTAGAGGTCTCTTTCCCAAACACACAGCTTGCTCATTTATTGGTGCCATCTTCTTACTGTTTGAGCGTCTTATTATTAAATAAGAGCAGATCTCAATTGTTTCCAATATAAAAATCAGAACTTTGTAAGTTGCTGGTTTGAATCTTTTAATTTCAATAAATTGGCTAAGGACCTCTGGGTATGCTTCTAAATTCTCCAATTTCTTGTTTCAGATGATTAATTTCATGTATTTTTTCAATATGTATTGAAAATTAAAGAAACCCCCTTTTGCAACTTCTGTCTATTTCTGAGAGACCATCTCTAATAATCAAAAACACAAAAAAAAAAATTAAATTACAGCAGATTGAAGAATTGAACCAGCAAGGGTTCATCACAGTAACAAAAGATTATGCATCTCATTCATAAAATTGGGTAGTAGAGCAAAGACAAATAAATACAATGTTACTGTGGCTAGACATTAACTTCCTAGCCTTTATGTCACAAGAATGCACATGAAGCTTTCTAAGAACTTGTAAAGTTAAAATCTCAGAGGGCAATGATAAGCAAATTTCAAGAGAGACTAGACTTCCTGATTATGACCACATGTTAGTTTTCATTCATCATAGAGAAATCCCTAATCGTTTTCGAGACTTTAGAAAAGGCTTGAATGGTGGTATCAAGGTATCCCTTTCTTTAGAAGTTGTAAGATACTGATATTTCAGATTCCTTCAGTATTATCATCATGAGACTATAAGACAGTTGCTGGCCAATTCCAAACTCCCCATGGTCACTCAAGCTCTCTTAAGAGTAATATTAGAGTCACATATAGGTAGCTACTCTCAACGCTCTCAAGTATTTATAAATATGACATTAGGATTTTCTTCAACTATTTAGTCATGTTGGTTATGGGTGTAAATTGCATCATGTTCTGACTGGCATATTGTTTTAAAATAAAATATAGTCTCTCAGGGTCTCTTAAGACTAACATTGGAACCAAATATAGATCCCTGCTCTAATCACCTCTCATGTATTCATAAAGATGAGAATAGGATTTCTTTACTATTTAATCATGTTGGTTGTGGCTGTATATTGCATCATGTTCTGATTGGGATATTGATTTTAAACAATAAAGCTGTCCTCTCTAACTCTCCTAACAGTTTTTGTTACAAAGAGTGTGATGCCCTTGGCCACTTATACACTTTACTAGCTTGTGCTAAACTTCCTTAAAACTAAGGTTACAGTCTTCAATGCCTCTTCAAATGTTATTTGCAGGTTTCCTTTCAAAAAAGAAACAACGTGGAAAATTCTCCGCAATCTATACTGACTTGGAATCAGTTCACTGACCTATCGTTCAGCCTAAAATCAGCCCCTCAATCACAACTTTGCATGTTAAACACATACGGTACTGATGAATATGTAAAACCACCATAGAGGAGGGTGGGTAGGGATGTGTCTCAACAGTATAAATGTCTTGAATAATTAGGTTCAATACAGTCATATTACTCAAATAGGAAAGTTACCTAATCCTGACCGCATTGTTTCCCATTCTATATTGCACCTTAAAAATGAGTTTCTTTAATCTAACCTAGGTTGTGTTCAAGAGATACAATCTATATAAACAGAAAAATTCAACTAAATTGTTAACTGTTTGGAACTTAGAAATGAACAAATACCTCATCAGCAATCATTGCAATGATTGCAGAATTGTTAGATGGAACTTGAGATTTCCCAGCCATTGCAGAAAATTTCTACAGTCAAATCAAATATAACTCTTCTCCCCTGCAAATATTGTTTGAAGAGACAAGTTAGAGACAGTAAATGTCAATCTCCAAAATTATGACACTTGAAAATGCCTTTCTTGTAAATCTTTACAGATTAACATTTTCTGAAGACTTCTTGAAGATTTCAAATTTATGAGCAAAGATTGCGATGCAATACAAAGACAAAAACAAAAGTAGACATAAACCTTGTAATTCATAATTTCATGACCAAGTTACAAGCTTCATTTTCCACATTTATTAAAAAAATCTTTAATATATCGCAGACAAACATTGTATTTTCAAAATGAAAAGAAAATAAAAAAAGTAAAGAAAACCTAACAAAGTGTAACACTGAAAAGAAATGGCTATGTTAGCAATGATTTTTACAGATATAGAATTGGAATAAAGATACCTGGATGGAATTAAGTTAGCATTGTGAATCCTGAAAATGCTCCAAATTTTTAACAGTAGGTAGATGAGAAAAAGAGAAATAGAGATCTTGGGTGATGAAGCAGAGGAGGCAGTCAAGATGGTAGAAAGGTCCTCTCCTAAGGATGGCAAGTCTCTAAAGGAGGAGTCCTCAGCTGATGGGTTTATGGTGAATAATAAGCTGGTCCAATGCACATTAATCATCCTAAGAGCCTATTGTGTAGATATCAACAAGGTTTTGGAGGACCTAACGTTGACCCATGAAAAAGTGTGTCTAGAGGTTTCAAGAAGTACACAATTCTTACCTTCTACGTAGACAAAATTCACCAGCATCGAGGAGGAATTTCATGGAATTTGATTCCCATCTGTGGATGGCATGGTTAGGTTCCTCTGCCAGGTGCAGGGGATTAGTGCAATGCAGCGGATGTTAAAGACTTGGCTAGATGGGTGTGGCAAACAATTCTAGCATAAGCTGTTGGGGTGTGTGTCGGTTACCTTTTTTCGTTTACAGTTGTCTATGTTCATGATAATCTAGTTTGTGTTTTTTTTGTATTTTGCACCTTAGTTGCAGTTTTTTAATGCTTGTAGTTGGCATATGCATTCCCGCTCGTTTTCTGATGGGCTATATTGGGCAGACCATTAAGGTCGTTATTTCATCTATACATATTGTAATGTTTATAATTTGCTCTATTCCTAGGTGGAGGCTCCAACAGAATCCTCCACTAATTAATATAAACAAAAAATGACACACACATGCATTTTATTTCCCACATATCAGCAATCAATAGAAATTTTAATTTACCAACCAAACTTGAGAAATATACAATTATATTAACAACCCGTTGAAATGGGTTAGCATGACAAAAAATACCTGAAGCATTCAACCTGAGATTATCTGTTTCCTCATAAACTTTAAATTCTATCTAGTTTTCAACAAAGAGGAAGAGTTAACCACAAACAGAATTTCTTGGCTAAGATCTACAAAAACTTGATTCACATAAACAATAACAAGGCAAACAATTTTTTGAAAACAAACAATGAATTGGTTGATTCTATCCCATGAATCTCAAAAATTAAAATCGCTACACTCCCAGATAAATAATTGACGAAGAACGCAGAATTTACAATTTCAACTGATCTAATAAAACTACTTGCATTTTATTTATTCCTTGCCAAAAAATGCTGATCAGCTCTAATCTAGTTTTCCAGTTAAAATACTCGAGTAAAAATAAAAAGTAAAACTTAAGCTATAAATTTTCCCTGATTTCATTGATCCCGTCTCCCAAACAAAATCGTAAACATCAGAAAGCGAGCACCCAAATCATAAACATGAAAGACATAAAGCAAATAATAATTGTAACTCGTAAATTTGAAGAAGAGGACGGCATACCAGGTGAGTGTTCCTGTCTTTTGTCTGGTTACTGCCCGTTGGTTGGATCTCTCAATCTGTCTGTCTCTATGCCCGTATCGTTTGGCTGCTGACAGCAGTCGTCCTTGGAGGTGGTGAAATTGAGGGTAGCGCTCAACACATTTATTCCCAGGTCGCTACGGGTGGGGACGTGGCTGCAGCTAGCGGTTCTCAAATTGTATTATTTTTAATAGAAAACAACTGCATGTCAGAGTACTAATACAAAATAGTTGTTTTTTAAAAAATAATGAAAATATACAGAATTTCTTTGGTAAGACTATGTGCAATCAATATAGGGCTAACTGTGATTTGTGACTATAATATCGGTATTATGGAAATCGATTTAAGATACTTAGAAATAAAGATAGTAAGAGGGAGATAGAGGTAGATATGAAGATATAGTAGAGAGGAAGAGGGAGATAAATAGATGGAGATGGAGAGATGGATAGGGGATACAAAGGAAGTAGGGGAGGGAGATATGGGGAGAGGTAGAGAGATAGAATAGGAGGGAGAGGGAGACAAAGACTAAACAAATAGAAAGAAGTAGAGATGGACAAATACAAATGGGGAGGGAGAAAGAAATAGGGGATATATATAGAGGGATAGGATGAGAGGGAGAGGTGGGAGGAGAGGGGGTGGAGATAGCTCAATATAGGGAGAGGGAGAGGGAGAGGGAGAGGGAGGAGTGAATATTAATGCCTAGAGCCCACATGAGGAGAAACCTTAAACAACTTTAGCATCTTTATAATGAGTCGCACTCATTTGGCCAGTATAATTATTAATAAATTTTTGAAATCTTATCAAAATAAAAATAAAAATTATTTTTTCCCACGGTGAATTGGTTGTGCAAAACAACAAAAAAACATTTCATTTAAAATTTAAAATAGCATACATGCATAATTCAAGAAAGATCTATGTGAAACTCTATTTCATGTCACCTAAGGAAATAGGTTGACTATGATCTATCGGACCTACAAGATAAAATTAATTTGCATTGTAAAACTTGTCTACTCAAAATTGTAATTTTAACTTCCAGACACACTTATCATTTCTAGACAATATAAACAATTTCTAGGGTTTGCAAGGACACCATTAATACCATGCAATATGTTTTTTATCTTGTCCTCCAAGGCATACCATGTAAACATTATATGGAAGCTACAGATGTAGACATGGGTAGGTTAATTTCTTTACTATTATATTAAATCTATGTTACCATATTGGTAGAAAAGTTGTGTGCACTTGGACATGGTTTGCCCTAGAATCGCAACACTTGTGAAATCAGGATGCATATGGTTTTTTTGTGGTTGGAATGCTTTCCATGGCAATTCTAGTGGTGGGCGAAACTTTTGATGCGTAAGCAAATTAATTATCTTGATAATATTATATTAATAATAAATTTGTATTGGTTTTTACAGGAAAATGTAGCGAAAATTTCAAGCGAATTTCCCATCACGATTTCCTCTGCGGAAAGAGCCAGACTTGGCCCAACAGAAGTGATTTTTCAAGCTAACCAAATATGCACTCAGGGTTTGCAACCCGATGATCAGGGCTCCCCTGCCTTAGGAGCAGACGGAATGGCAAGTGGTGAAACCTAGGAGGTCACATAGGGCAACTATGAAAAACTCTCTAAGGGTTGTGACTGGCAATGACTGCTACCAAGGAAATAGTAAGCTGGCCATCTCCAATAGGTTTTATCAGTTGCAGAATCTTGAGGAAGGTTTCATAAAACCAACTCCTCGGGTTAGCTCTCACTCCAATAATGTTATAAGAAGAAGAAATAATAATCACAGAAGGCCAGTTGATATCCAATCCAGACCGGTGGCTTTTGAGGGCAAGGGCAAGATAGTTGCGACGCCTCCTAAACCCTCAATGGCCGAGCTGATTACAAATAGGAACCCTAATTCAGATGTGGCAAATATTTTAGAGATTAATGATAACTTGGTTAAGAGGATTCAACAGTCTTGTAAAGCCTTTGGGGTTTTCGCTAGATGGCAGGGACTCAAAATTCTATCAGAGGTTATTGCAGACTGGTTTATGTCTTCCTTCAAATGGATAGTAACTATAGTTATCTTGACTGGAGGATTTTTGTATATTGATTGTGGAAATTCAAGACATATACGGAAGAATTCTTAACACGTAAATCTCCAACTTTCAAAGGTTTTGATTTTAGTTTTTTAGATTGGCATTCGGATTTTAACCCTAACAATTTGAAATCTTTTAAGATAGATAGACCAATTTTAATCCCTAACTTACCAGGTAGAATTAATGGACATCAAAATTATTAGGAAAATAGGTAATCACTTGGGTAAATTTGTAGAGATTAGTGATAAGAATAGGAAATACTCGAACTGTGTAATGATAATTAACATGGATATTAGTGTTAAAACTTTAAAACCTATTGAAATTAAATCAGGGATGTCATCTTTTCTTATCTACCCTGAATTTTACAAAGGAGTTCTGGACTTAGACCCTGCTCCCGCATTGACCCTAGAATTCCCCTCTTCTCAAGCAAGATCTAGCAAGATTCCTGGGGTAGACATTAGTTTCAATTTGGAACAAGGAGGGTTTGTGATTAGGGAAGTTTCTTTGTCACCTAGGCAACCTGAGGAGATAGAAGAGGGGGAATTTATAACAGACCAGAGCAGGGATGATCGGTTGATCCCCTCCTCTCCTTTCCCCCTTGTGGAATCTCCGTTGGATAAGCTAGGTATGACTGCTAATCCAGTGATACCCTTTTCCAAGAAGGGTGAACTTTCTCCGGCTTCTAAAGATGGGATGGGTAGGGAGATGGAATCTCTTCCCCTTTCCTCGGATCAGGCTAGTAGATTGGATGATCGAAGCAACTTTAATGGTTCTCCCCATCTGAAGGAAGGCCCCATTATTGTGGAAAGGGTTGATCAAGAGGAGGATCTAGCCCACAAAGAGGAAGAGGTTAACTACATTATTAACTATCTATGTGACTCAGTTACTAAGGAAATCATGGATAAATTATTGGATGAAATAATAGATAAGGACGAACTTGATCTTCGGAAAAATAAATGCTTAGTAAGGTAATTTTGGCCCTCTCCCCCCCCCCCCGGTGGTCTCTGACATGGAGGAACTTTTTCTAAACTTAGATAACAAGGAAAATGAAACCTTAGGCATCGAACTCTGGGCAGATGATAAATCCACTCCAGATTGTGCCAAGCCCTACAAAAAGAGAGGTAGGAAATCCTTATCGGAGCTAAGAGCCAATGATGGAATAGCGGAAGGTCGGGTTAAACTCACGGACATGTTTCATGCAGGGAAGGGGAAGATCCTTCCCAAGGCATCATGAAAGTTGTTTCATGGAATGTTGGGGGTTTAAAATCCCCTAACAAACAGAGGTTAGTCAAGCAATGTCTATCCTCTTTCAGTCCAGAATTAGCTCTGTTGCAGGAGACTAAATTAGGGAACGAAGATTTAGTCTCCTTCAGCAAGCGATTAGGCTTTAGACAGATTATAGGTGCCCCAACCAATGGGGCCTCTGGAGGACTTGCCATAATTTGGGACCCATGCAGTATCCTTTTTTCATTTATGGAATCTCACAACAATTGGATGAGCGGGAGGGTTACTAGCCTCAAAAACAATCTAGATTTTGTCATTATTAATGTGAATGGGCCTATCCTTAATGAGGGTAAAAAAAAGAGTATGGGAGGAAATTAAGAATTTCACAAACACCCTTAATCAGATATGTATCTTAGGTGGGGAATTTAATGCAATTTTGCATCATCACAAGAAGCGAGGAGGCTTAGGTATAAATGCTCGTGCTTCTCTTGACTTTGTAGATTGGATCCATCGGAGTGGCATGAGTGAGATTAATATGGTTAAGGAAGCCTTTACCTGGAATAATCGTAGGTTAGGGTTTAGTAACATTGCAGAGAAACTTAATAGATTCTTTGTTTTGGGCAGTCTCATCAACTTTCCCTATACCTTGGATGCCTCTATTCTACCTTTCTCAGGATCGGATCACTTTCCTATTCAACTTGACATTCATGGTGAGGTTGGTCCAAAACGATGCCCTTTTAAATTCGAGAATATGTGGTTGAAGGACAATAACATCCTCGATCTTCTAAAGGAGTGGTGGAATGCGACCAAGGTCTCTAGGTCTAGGATCTTTAAGATTGTTAACAAACTTAAGATTATTAAGCAAAATCTCATTCACTGGAATAAGGAGCACTTTGGCAATATTTTTGACAATAAAGTCCAAGTGGAAGCTAAGTTTGTAGAAGTTAATGAGAAAGTGATGAGACATGGGATGGATGAGGCCATGTTTCTCAAAGAAAAGAAACTCCTTGCGGATCATGAATCTATTCTTGCCAAAGAAGAAGTCTTCTGGAAACAAAAATCTAGAGAGATGTGGTTGGACGAGGGTGATAAGAACACCAAATTCTTCCACAATAGTGTGAGGATGAGAAGAGTCATAAATCATATCTCCAAGATTAAGTTAAGTGATGGCTCTGAGGTGGCTAACCCTAAATCCATTGCGACATAGGTTGTAGATTTCTTTTCTCTTATCCTCAATTCCTACTGGAGCCCTCATGGCTCTATCCAGGACAAGTTTATCAAGTGTATCCCAAAGCTTCTGAGTAAGGACCAAACTGATTTTCTTACTATTAAATTTTCTTTAGCAGAAGTAGAAGCAGCTCTTATGCAGATGAGCCCAGACAAATCCCCTGGGCCGGATGGCTTTCCGACTAGCTTCTCTCAAAAATGTTGGCCCTTCTTAGGTGTGGAAGTAACAACAGCTCTGGAAGGAATGAGGAACTCAGGTAATATCCTCAAAGAAATTAATAATACTTTTTTGGCCCTTATCCCAAAGAAGGATAAACCTGAGTGCTTTGATGAGTTTTGATCCATCACCTTGTGCAATATCTATAAACGTTTTTCTAAAACTCTAGCTAATAGACTTCAGAAACTCCTTCCCTTGTTGATTAGTGAGGAATAAATAGGTTTTGTTCCTGGAAGATCTATTTACAATGGGGTTATTATAGCTTAGGAGGCTATCCACTATGTCCAGAAGAATGGTAATCCCAGTATGCTCTTAAAGCTTGACATTAGGAAAGCATATGACAAGGTGAATTGGAGATTTCTATGCAGATGCTTAGAAGCTTTTGGATTCCCCTCTATCTAGATTAATTTGATTTTTGAATGTATCTCTATGCCTAAATTCTCAATACTGGTTAATGGCACTCCTGAAGGATTTTTTAGTTCCTCTAGGGGTTTGAGGCGGGGAGATCCTTTATCCCCTTTTCTCTTCATCATTATGGTTGAATCCTTGGGGAGACCAATTTTTAGGGCCAGGGAGAATAGTCAGGTGATGGGAATTAGAATCACCAGCAACCTTGACCCTATAACGCATCAGCAATTTGTGGATGACACTATGTTATATGGGCTTAGCGATCTAAGTGAGGCTCAGGATTTTAAGCAAATCTTGGACTCTTACTCAACGACTTCAGGTCAGGAAATCAATCCGGCTAAATCAGAAGTCTTGTTTTTTAACACTAAGTTAAGTTTACAAAAAGACATTTGTGGCATTCTGAATTTCAATCTAGGAAGCCTCCCCTGTAAGTATCTAGGCTTGCCCTTGGATAAGGGCTCTAGGTCATCTAATTTGTGGGATGGGGTACTAGAAAAGATCAAAAGTAGGGTAGCAACTTGGAAGGGTAAGTGGCTATCCTCTGCGGGTAGAGCTACTATGGTTAAATCGGTTCCGGTTGCTATGCCTATCTACCAGCTTTCATATTTCAACCTGCCCCAATCCAAAAAGGAAGTACTAAACAAACATCTAAAATCTTTCTTTTGGCAAGGGGCAGAAGAGAAGAAATGAATCTCCCTAATGGCCTGGGACAAGATTTGTAGGCCTAAGTCGGCAGGGGGTATTGGGATTAAGGACATTAAGGTCCAGAGCAGGGCGTTGGGGGCCAAATTAGTATGGAGAATGTTCAGATCTCCTCATCTTAAGTGGGCCCAAATCCTCTATCATAAATATCTCCGTGGTAGGGACCATATGAGCCTCTTTAGGGATTCCTCCCCTTCGAGCAGCTCACATATATGGAACTTTATGCTGGATTGTAGGAAAATCATCTTAGACAAATTATCATGGAATCTGGGTAAGGGGGATAAAGCCCTCTTCTGGTCTGACTCTTGGGGAGGTTTTCCAGTCCTTCAGCAAAAAGTTAACCTGGAATCGTCAAGGGCAGTGCTTGAATCTGTGTGGGGTAGGTATGTCAAGGACTACATCACGCCTGCTGAGGGGGACTTAGCTAAGGGTTGGTCTTGGAGATCCCTTGATCAGGTAAACATCCTTGTCGGGGAGAAATTGTTGCTTCGAGACATCCTTAAGAAAAGGATGGTCACTTTCAACTTAGGGTCAGATACTCTTGTCTAGGACGGGTTGAAATCGGGAGAATATACCTCAAAAGATGGTTATAATCTCCTCCTGAGTCAGCACCTTTCCTATTCCACCTTGTCCCTCCAGCCTTGTGTTGGGACAAGATGTGTCTACCAAAGGAAGGATTGTTCTCATGGTTAGCTCTCCAAAATAAGATTTTAATAGCAGATAGATTCAGAAAGATGGGCTATGCAGGCCCTAGTAGGTGCCCCTTGTGCGAAGAGGTTGAAGAAGACAAAGACCGCATCCTACTCAATTGCAATTATGCCTCTAAGTGTTGGTTGTGGTTATGCAACAAAGTAGGGTGATACTCAACCTTTCCCAATACCATCCTTGGGATGTTTCAGGCATGGCCAATCCTTTTTAAGAACTCCCTTTATGGGGGGCTTTGTAACCTATCCCCCTCTTTGGTTATTTGGGAACTCTGGAAGGAACGCAATAGGAGACTCTTCAAGGAACAAAAGATGGAGTGGACCCTTCTAGTAAATAAAATAAAAGCCTCAATAGTGGAGACTTTAAATAGTAGAACCTATAAATTTCCTAATAATCTCTCAGAGATGACCTACTGGGATGAGAAAATGAGGGGGCGATGATTTGGTTTGAGGATCCCTCCCTTTATTGGAATTGGTCACTCTAACAATCAGGAGTTAAGAAAGGCCTGCAAGTGGAGAGCCCCTAAAAAGGGTTGGGTTAAGCTAAACTTTGATGGTGCCTCCTGAGGGAATCCAAGTCCTGCAGGCATCGGATGTTGTCTGCATGATGAGGATGGGAGGGAATTGGCTAGGGTAGCAAAACCCATAGGGTTTGAATCCAACAACAAGGCTGAAATCTTAGCCCTAATTGAAGGTCTCCTTATTTGCCAAAATAGAGGTATTCACAAACTGGCCATTGAAGGAGACTCAACCATTATTATCAATGGCCTTAGAACAAGTTCTCTATCTGATTGGAAGTTGAATGCGCTCTTGTCTAAAGCTCTTGGTCTCCTTAAATATTTCAATAAAATGACCTTTGACCATATTTATAGAGAAGGAAACTTCAGAGCAGATGAATTAGCTAATGCTGGAGTTGATGGGCAGTTCATCAGTTAGGAGGGGGTCCTCCCCTTTGATTTAGCCAATTGGGTTATTCCAGCCCTTTGGCCTTGGTCAGCTTGGGTGGTCTTGTGGAGGAGGAGAGTCTCTTCTCCCTTAGGAGGCTAACCCAAGATCAAAGAATTTAGTAAGCTTGTCTCTGAGCTCTTTGTTTTTATTTTCTGGCTCTTTGGTCTTTTCGAGGAAAGCTTAATTTCATACATCTTCTTAAGATCACCTCTTAGAGCCTTATAAGATTTTATGTCTATTAGTATGCATATATATATGGATAAGCATATTTATATAGACATGCATGTATATAATTAATTATATATATATATATATATATATATATATATATATATATATATATGGATGTATATGTATTAATATTCATATAGATATAGTGTATACTAATAGGAATAAGAGATTATGATGCTTCAAGAGTTAGCTTTATCTACTTTATTATTCTATTTTTAGCAATGATTTAGATCATATTTACCTATGGCTTTTAGCCATTTTTTAGAGGCAGTTGATTCCTTTTTTGAGACATCTCTTGTTAGTAACTCCCCTCTATTAGTACCAACTTGATGGCATTCTTATGATGTTGATGTGACCCCCTTTCTATGTTTGCAAGCAATTGCTTAATAGCTCGTTAGTGTAGAGGCGACGGTAATAATTATCGTGAGCATGGAGATTACTTTCATCCATATCTTGACCCTCTGATCTTTGTCATCTATCAGTATCTATCATCCCTCTACGGTAAGATGAGTTGTATTTCTTGATACATTTTATTCTAGCTCTATTTAAGTCTGTTTTGCTTGGGTTTTGGCTTATAAGTTTTTTCAAAAAGCTCTGATGGATATGCCGCTAAGACTAATAGGGCTCAAGCGACAAATGACTTTTGTAGGAGAAATTAAGGAGGAGAGATTGAAAGGCATCCTAGTCCATCTGAACCCTCTGGTCATCAGGGCAGTTTTGAAAACCCTTGGGAATGACTAAATTATGAATGAAGATCGCACTAGAGCCAATTTAGACATTGCCACAATGCTCTTGGCAATGGCTATGCATTTTGAGAATGACAAGAATGTGGTAATGAAACTCTGTAAAAAGGTCTTCAAGAAGGAACTGCTTGGTGAATTGGAGAGGGTGGTGGTCAATATCAACGAGGAGCTCACTGTCCCGAAGCCTCATGACTATGATATTCTCATGAGGATGAATAATCGGGTGTCGAGATACCCAATTCTATCAATAGAGGACCCGATAGCTTATGAAGCCTACAACCCAATCAGGTGAAGGAATTTCTTCTTCCTTATGTGGCTTATGCAGGTTAAGAAACCAACATGCAACATATGATTTGCCAACTATCTAGAAGCTGAGAGTATCGAAGTGGTTCCGGATGATGTGGCAATTCCTCTTTCCCCTACTTCTCCCCCTACCAATTTTCCAATCAACTATGGAGAAAAGACTCCACAGGAGCAAGTTAGGAGAGGTCGGGCTGGTTAGAGGGGCTCATCATGGTTTCAAGCTTCCGCCTCCTTAAGTCTCTCAAGTGTTTATAGTTTTCTTTCGACCTAGATTAGTTAATAATTTTTTAAATTATGACTGTTAAGGAAGATGTTTCGCTCTAAACTATAGTTCTACTTCTTTTTCCTTTAGCTGGGTCGTTCCTTCGTAAGTCGGACTTAGTATTTTGAAAATGTTTATGATTAAGTTTATCATTTTTACTTTGGTAGTATTTGCTTATCCTGGATAAATTGCTGGCTCTTGATGTCTTATAGCTCGTTTCAGCTTGTTCCAAGCTTTTCCTTTGATTTCTTTTAAAAGATATTGAATGATTCAGTAAGGTGATTGTCCTTGTCTGCTATTGTATGCTTCTATGATGATTGTGTGAGCTTCTTCCTGTAACTCAGCTCTGGGTCTTTAGCTTTTTATGACATGAGCTTTTATTCTTAACATCTCCTATAGTCTCTGAGGATGTTCCAGATTCATTGTGAAGGTTTAGCACCACTAGTTGTGTGGTTTTCCAGGCTAACTTCTCATTAAGTGCTTGATGTAGGACTAGTCTGGTGGTTTTTATGCAGGTTTGGTCACGATAAGCCTTGCAGGGCCTCCCCCTTGAGGTTTCTGGTGCTTCATCACTCATTCAAGGAGTTTCTTAACATTTCTCTCTTATTTAAGCTCTGTAGTGTTTTCTCTGACACTGATCTTGGTCGAAAGATCTTTTGCAGATCATTTGTAACCTGATTCTGAGGATTTGATCTAGGCTATCATGGGTGAAGCAATTTTCATTTTTAGGCCTCTTCGAAAACTTCTAAATTTCTAGAATGATATCTCTCTGTCATATAGCTCTGTCGGATGGGATTTTCCTAGGGGCTATTGTATATGGTTCTCTTTCTTATTTTTGGGTATCATTAGATTATGATCCTTTAAGGGATCTGGGCAAGACCATAGGTTTTCTTCCTCCATTCTTTCCTGCTGGTGTCCACACTGAATGGAGTTTGTAATCATTTTCTTTAATTAATAAAAAAAATTCAGACTTTACCGATCAAAAAAAATAAAATAATAATAAATTTATATTTGTTGGCAAGAATCAATTTTTGAATGGCTCAAATAACATATCTAATCACATGGACTATATGATTTCTAAATGAAATTTACCTAGAAGTTAACTAGGCATTTTATCATTTTGATAAACCATCATGTGTGTGTTGTGTTGTATGTATGTATGTATGTATGTATGTGTATATATACGTACACACATCCATATAGTATAACTATCAAAAATACCAATAGAAATAGTTTATTCACAAAAGTTGGGCTTAACCTACACACATTAAGCATTGATTGCATATGTGGTTGGTTCGTGTGGGTCCCCCTAAACTAAATCCTTTTCCCAGTTTTATTAAGCTGAGCATTTCCCAATTTCCATTTTTGTCCATGATTTCCATGGTCAATCAAAATACTACGCAACGTTTGGTAAATTCAAAACCTTGTTTAAATTATGTTCCCACATAGTTTTTGGTGTTAGTAGTGGGCGTTGTTGTGTTGTTTAGAAGTGTTTTTGCATTGAATTGTGATGTTCAAATGATTTGTTCCATAGCCAACGAGGCTACTGTGATATTAGATGCCAACAATGGCCATGTTATGCTCTCCCCACTCCCAATACTGGCATCAATGTCAACAAATTTTTAATGTCTTTCCCAATTAGGCAAATAATTGGAAATAATTTTTGGCTTCATCTAGGCCATATAAAATTTCACTAAAATTTACTATGAGGAAACCAACACAGCTTCCATGTGTTGGAGGAAAAGACTATTTTGATCAAGAACCCATTCGACTGCATTGGTAATTAATCAATCTTTGTGTCATATTATATTTACTTTTTTGTTTTTTTTGTTTCCCATTTCACATTGACCAACTTGAGAATTGCAAGGATTGTTGCTACGGTGTAACAAGAGTGACATCATTGGGTTCTTTTAGGTTGAATGAGCCAAAGAAGGTAGCACAAGACCCTACCATTTCCTCCAAAACAACAGTGCGGATGTAATGACTTCAACAATGGGTAGATAACTGGGCATAACACCTCAACCTAGAGACCAAATGTCTTCATTAAGTAGTCATCAATCCCATTACCAAAGCTCATTTATTTGTCAACCCAAGGACATTAAACTTGAAATGGGACAACATTGTTTGTGCACTAAGAGCTTCTTGGTCCTAAAATAGAAATCGGGAAAGGAAATAACAAAAAGCAAAAAAACCTGGAAACCATTAACTACTTCTTTATTAAGGTAAATGCTAACAAAACTTTCTCAAGAATAGTAAAACTCTAACCAGTAAAAGAAACAGTTTTTCTCTACATTGGCTATAGGATCTGTCATAGAATAGAGTTTTCACAGCTATAGGAGTAGTCAAGTATTAAACTATATTATGAATAAAATTGAAAACAACTGAAAACAAAATAAATGGAATCCTCACCACGTGGCCCCCCTTGGATGATTTTTCCTAGCAACTAACTTAAAACTTAGATACTATGCATTCAGAATTCCATTATGCACTCACACAGATAACAAAGATAACATGAGTTGGTTCTTCAATTCTAATGCTCAACAAAACAACAAATTACATATCATTTCACTAGCCTTTTTTAGAATAGGCTTATTGAATGTATAAGAGAGAATAGCTTTTATTAACTAACTACTTTGGTCTCTCCATTAATAAAGATTAGGAGGATGGCTATTATTGAAAACATGAAAATAAGGAACAAAAGGATTGAAACAAAGTAGGACTCTTCTCATGGTGATTAGTCTTCATAACATATTCCTCCTATATTTACTCCACCAGTAGACATGGTGAGTAAATGAGAAGATAACTACTCTCAAACTGAATCAAAGAGTCTTCATTTTTCATAATAGTTGTCTAACTATTTATAACAATATTAACTCCTTCTTGACCTACTGTCTTTGATCTCCTCATGGATCTGCTGCAACTTGGCAACTGCATTCACTGCTTTCTTAACAACCTAAAAACATCCTCATAATAGTTTCATTCAAGAGTTTGAGCACACAAAGATCCATGTTCATTCAAAATCACTTAAAACATAACATTTATCATCATTCATAACCAAAAACACATTCATCTAGCATTTGTGGCATTAAATCAAAATGGCTTTAAAATACATCAAAGGTTTACTTAAAGTTATCGCTTAAAACAGATATAAGTTGTATAATGGCATGTCTCTTAAAAACATAAAGGAGTTTCAAATAGCATAAAGGGCCTAAATAAAATATAAAAAATGGGGCTCATCACTCCCCTATACTTAATCTTTTGCTGGTCTACCAGTAGGAGGATTCTGATTCTACTGCCAAGTTAGAAGCCTGAAATCCCCCATAGTAGTTGCTCTTGTAGTCTTTACAATGAGACTCCAGTAAAATCCATGACCTTTGGCCAAGGTCTCCCACCTTGATTTTTCCTAGTTATCATCATAAGATGCAAGATTTTCCTAGTATGAAATGGGCCACCAAAGCAATGGTGGCTAAAAAATCAATGGTATTCCTACAATGACCTACCAAATTGTATGTATGTGGCTGATCTTCAAAGAGTTTTATGATAATTTTTTAGTGAATGAGGCTCTACTCATTTCAAATCATCTGGCAAGAAATCCCACCTTTGGGCTAGGTAGCCAAAAACTATTCTAGTTGAAGTATCTACCATTGCCTCATATTCTTGGTGAACATCTTCTCTTAGAGTCATGACTTTGTCCTTCTCTTCAGGATTACAAATAATCCGGTTCCATTTATATAATATCTTGTCAAGGTCATCTACTTCAGCTCGTGAAGCTAGTGGGAAAACTTGTTCCATTTCCTGATAATCTTTAAATTGCACATCTCTATTATTCTCATTATGAATGTAGGACATGAATGCCCTCGGATGTATGTTCCCTATAGTAAACAGTGGGTTCCATTGTGAATCATATGGTACAACATAATCATGCAAATAAAATTCACAAAGTTGGTTTCTAAGTTGAGGAGTGGAAGTTCTATACGCAAAGAGGAAATAGTCAGGTCTAATAAGAGAGAAATTTAAGCCTGAGATCTCCCTAGATAGTTTGTAGGAAAAGTATAGCTCCCTCAGATATAAGGCATAGATCCTAGGTGGTGGTCTACATTGAACAAGTTGAGTGACAAGAGTGGTTACCTTTTCCATTCTAGTTTTCAAACAATTTATTTTTGCATTCTTCTCTTTGAGATCCCTTTGCATCTGCTCTTTTTCTTCCTTCCATTTTCTCTCTTTATCCTCCATTAGCTTCTATAATTCCATTGCAACCTGTTTTACGGGGAAAATCATCATTGATAATTAGATTTGCAAGCTTAACCACTAGAAACCCAAATCAAATTAATTTAATCTGTAATAACAATGAAATACGATTAATCATCAACAAAACATAGAATCAAATAAATTAAAACTCCCTTTGTTGAACTAATCCCTTGCTTCCATTGCTCTTCTACATCTTGTGGTTGGATGGCTCTCAGTATTGCATTGTGAAAACCAGCATGATAACAACATAATAAATTCAAAGATAGTGGTTGTTGAAAAAGAGAGAATGATGCTTAATTTATAGATTTCGAAGAGGATATTTGAACAGTCGAGATTGATTTGAAGACTCATTTGATCAATGATTGAGATTGCTTGAGACAAAGTTGATTGAGAGAATTACTTAATTTGATTGAGAGTAAAATTGATCTGAATTGGTTGCATGACTAAATTGATTAGGAGATGATTGGCTTAATTGATCAATGAGCTAAATAGATTGATTAGTCAATTGATTTGATTGATCTATTATAAAAATTTAATTTGGAGTTAGAAAAGGTGATTGAAGAGTTAACTAAGTTAGTTGACTGATTTGATTGCCTATTCAGAAAAGGTGATTGGTAGTTGAACTCGAAGTCAGTATTAGTTAGGAATTTAGAATGTGTTGTAGGAATTTGGCATGAATTTGCATTTGCATTTGAATTTGATTTTCAAAATCATGAAATGAAATGTAAATTAATTGGAAATAAAATTAATCAAAATTGGAATGAGAGAGAGAGAGATCCTAAATATCTTTAATCACCTAAGAAAACTAAAAGGAGAGAGAGAGAGAGAGAGAGAGAGAGAGAGAGAGAGAGAGAGAGAGAGAGAGAGAGAGAGAGAGAGAGAGAGAGAGAGAGAGAGTCACTTAAGAAGACTAAGAGGAGAGATAGAGAGACAAATGGACAAACAAAGACAGAGACAGAGACAGAGAGACAGAGTCTTAAGGGGAGAGACTAAAAAAACCTAAAGAGTGAGAGAGAGAGAGAGGGATAATCTTAAGGGGAAAGACTAAAAAGACCTAAAGACGGTAGGAGAGTAAGATATATATATAAGAGTCTTAAGGGGAGAGACTAAAAATACCTAGAGAGAGAGAGAGAGAGACTTGTAATAAAAAAATCAAAATTATATTCCTAAAATATAAGCATGCATCTCTCTTCAACATGGAAAAAATTACATCTATTTGTATTATATTTTATGGTTTGATTAATTTAAGTGGGTTGATGAATTCTAAATTGTAAAGATGCATACATGTTTTATTCCTATGACATCTTGTCAATTCTTGTTCATGACGGCTTTGTTTTGTATTAGGTGAATTCTTTCGGGCAGTCTTATTTACCCTTGCCCTTTTATTTTCCATCTCCTTCCTTTGAAAAAATGCCCCTTGAAAATTCCACACAAAAAAAAATCTCTTCAAAATGCCTTCTTTATGAAAAATATGAATTATCCTTCAAATTTGATTTCTAAAAAATATTAAAAAAAAGCATCTATATTTATATGCAAACGTTCATAGCAAAAAAAAATGACCGACATGGGGTTCTATCTAATGTCGGCCATTAATATAGGCCATGTTCTATCGAACATGGTTGTTACAAAAAAAATTGTGCCAAACATGTTTGATAGAACATGGGTTTGATCGAACCCTATTATGCTAGATCGAACCTATTTTCTAGACATCTCCCCCTAAGATCTCGTAATTTCTACAAATTTCTGGCCTTTGAAGCTCTAATTGAGGGCTCAAATGGAACAATCTTGACAAACCCAAATGCACGATAGTAGTACTCGAAGCGAGCTCCAATGATTATAACTTTAATATATATTGAGTATATTATGACTCTCTTTTTTAGTTTAACTAAACATAGTTTTTTCACCAAACATCAACTTCCATGTTCAACACTTATATAAAAATAGTAAACTAGTGAAACAAAATTCTAAAAAATATCTATGTAATAGGTATTGAAGTTCTCTTTTCAATAAAAAAAATAAAAATTAAATTTTGATACATACACAAGAAGTTACGAGTTACAAAATGAACCCATGTCAAAATTATAGTTAACTCAACATCAAAACTTTATAAACTATGAAATACTGAACATGATGTTATGAAACCAATTGCAAACATTAGATATCGATTTTACAAACCTAAATTTGAAAGAATCACACTTTTATCTATTTTAGAAACAAAGTTATGCCTTACCAGGTGAGTATCACTCTTTAAAATTGTTGTTTATTGTTAAAAACTAGTTTTTGAGGGACAGAAAAATGGATACAAATTGATTCCAATTTTTTTTATAAAAAATATATTTAGAAGATCTAAATACAAAATGTCACAAATAATTAATTTATATCATCTACAAATTCCTTACGATTTAGCGATAATAGGTGTTTGAATGTGAAGTTGTTTTTCCAAATGTTTATTTCAATGTCAAAGTTGGCTAAAAAGTGTTGCCCACTATTGTTAAAAATTGGAGCTCTGCACTTGTTTCCACATACAGTAGAGAAGGGAAAATGGTTGGGAATAGGGGTTTGCCTTAGGTCAAACCTAGTTTTGGAATTAACCATGAAATAGAATTGAAATGTAAATGAATTGTTGTAATGGAAATGATTTCCTTTCGAGGGAAATGGTGAAAATGTCTGAAACACAATGTAATACCTTTTTATGAAGTTTTGTTTGTCTTCACAAGGAATTAAGGTTTTATGTAGTCTTCATAAAACATAGAACATGAATGCCATCTCCAATGCTTGAAACTTGACTTCATTTGCTCCAATGCTTGAAACAAATCTGATTGCTTGCTCACTTAAATTTGAATGAATGCTTGATTGGTCGAATTGAATTCATGGATGTAGATTTAATGTGTATCAAAATGAGAGGGGTAGACCTCCTTTTATACATGATTGGTTGAAAAACAATTTAATTTTGTGACATGAGCTGACACGGGATTGGGATTCCCACTCATTTCAAATGATCGTTAAGAGGCCCCAAAATGGGCCCTAATTGTGAGGACTAGGATGTGGGCGCTCTAGTCCTTGAGGACCAGGGCATTTGTACTCTGGTCCTAACCAAATAGGGAAATAGAAAATTGGGGGAAAGAGTGTGCATGTTGAAAAAAATGAGTTTGGTGCATGGTGTGAGTGGAATTAGGAGGCCTCGAGTGACGAACGCAAAGGTAAGGTCCAAATCAGAAAAAAATGTAAGAGAGTACAATTTAGGATGCTACATTTATCCCCCACTTTAGCAGGAGAATGAGACTAAGCATACTCTCAGTAAAGTACAAAGGTTTGCATTGAAAAACTTTTATCAAGTCATTAAAGAGGCAAGATACACCAAGCCCCCAAGGGACTTTAGGATCTCACTACTTCAACATCAAGATAAAAGGGACATCATAAGAAAGAGAGAGAGGATCATGACTACTAGCCTAGTAAGGTTTACTTACTATGAGTCATGAAAAAGAAAAATACCAAATTACAAAACAAAAGGCTCGGTTTGCAAAGTAACTAGAGTATTGAAACATGCAGATAGTGTGTGCATAAAGTGAAACATTGAGTTAGGGTTTCACCCAACGATGTAGTAAAACCCTTAATTTTTTTCTCAGGGACCAATCACATTTTAAAGAGGGGTGAATCCAATATATCTAGCCTCAATCCAATAAGGATAGGGCTAAGAATTCTAATTAGATTCACTGGTTGAATTTGAATACCCTTTTTTAAAGTTGAACTATGAAACTGTTGAAATCAAGGTAAATCTGCAAATTGAAGAAATTATGTATAAACAGCGAGCTACAGTTATCAAACAGAGCCATGAACTTGGATCTGAGAAATATGAGAGTGTTCGGATCTATTCCCAAAAGGTCATCCCGAATTGTTTGTACCAAAATGCCCTTCGCTCTAGTCCTGTGAACTTTTTGTCATCCAAAAGGGAACCTGTTCATCTCTATGAATAATGTTGATCCTAAAACTTGCAGCTTTGCAATTGTTCTTGCACACAGTAGAGAAGGGAAAATGGTTGGGAATAGGGATTAGCCTTAGGTAAAAGATCAGTTTTGGAATTATGTAATGCCCCGCCAAGAAACCCTAAAGGATTAAACTAAAACACTTGAAAAAGAGAGTAAATATTTTTTTTGTTTAAACATTATTAAAATAAATGATGCATTAAGATAAACATTGCATTTAATTTGCACAAACGGAAGACTTAACTTAAACTCCTAAAGGGTTTCCCAATGTAGATTACTTAATTAAACTAAACATTCCTTGAGCTTAATAATCCACATAAGATGAATTTATCCATTAGGAACTTAATTACACTAAACAATGAGTGTTTCATACAATTGCATGTGATATGATTAACATTACTATGCTTCATTCCTGATAATACATTTATTTATATTACATCAATGATTATAATAAAAGGTATAAATCCTACCATCTAATTATCATCAAATACATTTTCTTTAAACATTACAAGATCTTCATAATATTACATCACACTTAAAACACCAAGTCTCATAAGAATACATATTGATAACATCAAAATTACATCTTGCCATGATGGCATGCATAACCAATGATACAACTGACCATATAAGGTCCAAGAACTACAAGAATGATTCCAAGAAGAACAAATAGGATCCAATTAGAAATACGAGATACTTGAATCCAAAAGAGCAACTGGAACACCTGTGAAGCCAACTCTCGCAAGAAGGAATGAACAAACACCCGATGGAAAATGGCACTACCACTTGACCATGTGGCTCAAAAGAACCACCCCACCATGCTAGGAGATAGCAATAAGAACCACTAGAAAACTACAAGGAATGCACACATGATCTAAACATGACATCGAGTAATCTCATAAATCATATACTCACAAACATGACTCCATAATAAAACACCAGGTGATATCAACAAGACTACACACTGGTGACCATAAGGGAAGAGTGTCATCGCATAGCTTGGAATGGTTATCCTAGC
This sequence comes from Cryptomeria japonica, assembly GCF_030272615.1. Taxonomy (NCBI): domain Eukaryota; kingdom Viridiplantae; phylum Streptophyta; class Pinopsida; order Cupressales; family Cupressaceae; genus Cryptomeria; species Cryptomeria japonica. Next base: position 296,325,376 of record NC_081405.1, read on the forward strand.
AAACCTCCATAGGCCCTGGCCCCCATCTTGGGTTATCCTGGTAGCCTCTCCCGAACCCCTAGCCCCATCCAAGTTTCATGCGAACCCAACAATCCTTTCGTGAGGACAAGGTTGTTGGTTTGCCATTCTAGGCCTTCCCACTGCATCTTGAGTCTGTACAAGCACTCAACCATGAGTAGGGTACAATTAATCTTAATTAATGTTTAATCTACCCAAACCCTAATATATTGTTAGGTTATCACTTAATTAGCCAACTTTCGAGGGGTTATCCTGCTAACCTCTTTGGGCCCGACCCCCACTCGAAAGCCACTCTTCCTTATGACACTACACAAAATTCCCAAAAGAACTCCAAGACAAAAATACCAAAGCCAACTTTATAGAGGGAGTTCAAAACAATTGAGTAAAACACTTGGTCACACAAGCCCTTGCAAAAAGGTTTAACCACTTGGACAAATCGGTCTACCCATGAGACACAACTACAAAAGGAAAGACAACATGAAAATGTCTAATTCCACATATAACCAAATGACTTCCAATATGACTTAATTACGAAGCCAATCGGAAACGAAACAAACACCATCATTTATTTCGGAATAAAGATTTGTTTTCTTTCCATCTAATTCATGTTTGACCAAGTTTACTAAAATTTCTAAATTTCTAAATAAATCACTTACTAACAATTATTTCACAAATTCAATAAACACTTCTAATAAATATTCGCTAAATCAATTTAAAATACTAAAACCACCATAAACACACTATATGTGTGTGTGTGTGTGTATACATACATACATACATATGTATGTATATACATACATATGTATGTATATATATATATGAAAAAATCATATATATTTAAATCTGATTTTTTTTAAAACAAAATTATCTATATCTCTTATTTTACAAATATAACTTTCCAAATATAATTTTCTGAATATAAATCACGCATTTATTAAATCTGAAAAATCCCAAAAAAACAAAATTAACTATCTATTTTATCTCTAAACATATGTGTGTGTGTATAATATTTAAATGGGCCCACAAGATGGGAAAAGGGGGAGGCGGGCCTACTGGAGTGGCGCCCACTGCCATTGGCTACCGCAACAGTGGTGCTCACAATTGTGGGCTTCCACAACAATGGCGCCCACTGTCATGGGACTTCCACGGCAGTGGCACCACTATTATGGGGCTACCACTCTCCACTGTTGTGGACTCCACAATTCGTGGGGTTTCCCCACCACAAAATATAATCGCCATTTTTTTTTTAAAACATAAAAATAAAAACAATGAACAACATGGTTAAAATTGCCCCCCTCCAATTAAGTAAATTAACTAAAATTTAATTTCCCTCTCACTGTATTTTAAAAACAAAAAAGTTTAATTAACCCCATACAACACATAGCTGTTCAAAAACAACAAATCAAACAAAAATTTCAAAAAGATTTAAGTTTTTTCCATTTCCCATATGCATGCCACCAAATAGGCAAAAAAAAAATTGAGGCATAAATCTCCCCAACCCAGATCAAAACAATTCATTTTTTGAGATTTAAATGGAGAAATTAAACAAACTAAACAGGGAATTTTTACTTCCAAAATAAACTTCTAGCACTTCCTCTTCCTCGCAAAAATTCTCAACAAATTTCCTTTACTAAACAAGCACATGAAAATAACCACAGAGAACTTGTTATCAACATTAAAAAGTAAAAACAAGGGTTTAAAATCCAACCTTAAAAGCTTTCGTAGAAGAAATTTTGGAGAAGAGCACACCAATCTCTTTCAAATGCACACCAATCTCTTTCAAATACAAGAGATCTTCAACACAGGGAGTAAGATTTTCCAAAACACCAAAACCTCCAGCAAAACCACTTTAAAAAACATAGAGGAAAAATTTTCCAAAATGCAAAGACCTATAATCTAGAAAAATTTCCCAATTATAAAGGATTTTGCCCCAAAAATATCTTTTAGGGCAAAATTCTTTTCCTTAAGAAAATTTCCCCTTTTTTAAAAAAAAAATTAAATTATTTTCTCCAAAACAATACATTTGCATTTATTTTTTTAATTTGAATTCAATTTCCTCACACACTAAAAAAAATCAATTTAAATATTTTAAATTACAAAAAGGTAAAAATGACTTTCTTCTTCTTTTCTTTTTCTTTTATAACAAATGAACAAGACATAATATAAATCTCACTAATAAATAAAACCATCAATTTAACTAACCAATTAAAAATAATTGATTTATCTATTTAACCACAAAAGTGCCCTTAATAATTTATTCTTAATTTAATTTAATAAACATAATACACGTTAATTATTAATAACCATAAGGTATTAATAATTAATTTCTCATTAAATAACGCTAGAAGAGAATAAATAAATTCACAAAACGCATAACACGCAAACTCAACTAAACAAAGCAGATACATGACCCGCATACCAACATAGGGAAGGTTGACAGACGACTAACAAAGCTCACTATCGAGCAATGCTAGAGATAACATTTAGGGTCTTAAGACTATCTCCTCCACTTCCAGTAGATTAATTAGGTACGCTTAGACCTGTGGAACCAGGTGAAGTCAGTACCTTGCACCTGCAATTCTTGTTTCACAGAACCTCGCATACATATATATATACAAACATGGTAAACACATCGGTGAAGGAGAATCGTGACTTTTCGTGTCTCACCGAAGTGAGTGACGGGAAATCATCTCCTCGCACCCATACGCATTCCACACATACATGATGACATATACATAAAGCATCTCATGCATAAGATAAATGTGTTAGTCCATGGTCAATAACACATAATTAAAATTAACATATAATCATCCATAAGGAAATAAAGCATAAACAATGTTCACTAAATCTCATATCAAAGCATAAACCAACATAGCATAATATCAAAGATGGGAAGAGAAAGAAGAGGTCTTCTATTGTTTTGTTGATTTCAAAAAGGCTTTTGACACGGTTCCTAGGGTTAAACTTTGGAAAATAATGGAAGAACTTGGGATTCCCATTCATCTTAGAGCAACTATCCATAGGCTTTATGAGGAGGTTAAAGTCAAAATCAGAAACTTTGATGGTCCCTTCAAAAGCTTTAGAAGCGATATCAAGGTCAAGCAAGGGTGTTCGTTATCTCCTACGTTGTTTGGTTTATACATTGATAAGTTGGAAGAGTGGTTAAACTCTCAGGATGGTGATGGTGTTCGTCTGGGTGAATTTGTGATAAAAAAAATATCTTTATGCGGATGACCTCATTCTTATTGCTAAAACAACTCTTGGTTTCCAAGAGCATTTGTATGCTTTGGAGCACTTTTGCAGAATGGTCGGGATGCAAGTCAATATCAACAAGACAAAAATCATGGTTTTTTCTAATAAGAAGAAATGAAACCAGCATAAGTTTTACTTTGAAGGCAATATTCTTGAAGTAGTTTTAGACTATAAATATCTTGGGATTGACTTCAACAAAAATATAAATTGGGATTGTTGCAGGAAGAAGAGAATCCCGGGTGGTTAGAAAGCTTGGTATGCTCTTCAGAACAGATGTAGAGAAGCAGAGCTTTGGGATTGGAAGGCCTCCCAAACTCTTTTTGGGCTTTTAGTTCTTCATGTTATTCTTTATGGTTGTGAATCATGGGCCAAAAGCACTTCAGGTTCACAATGGAAGCAGATCGAGCAAATCCAAAAACGCTTGATAACAAGAAAGTTCAAGATTAAAAATACAGTTCCTTATGATATCATGTTGAGTGAAACTAGGGCTACTCCTATTAAAGCTATTGCTATGGCTTGTCTCATTAGTTATCTTAAGAGAATTGGGCAAATGGAGGAAGGAAGATGGCCTAAAGTTGTTTTCAATGACACCTTGTGCAAAAGAAAGAAGACTTGGATGCAACAAAATATCAAATGGTTGAGTAAATAGAATACCTACCTAAATTCGTGCCCCACAAATAGTAAAGAGATAAAGGCTTTTGTTATGGATAAGTTTCACAAGTGGGCTTGGGGTAATGAGTTAGCGAGAAAGAAAAAATATTATATCATGGAGTTCAATCCTGCTTATGATCATCATCAAAAAGCTTATATAAGGGCTAATATTTCGTGGAAAGCTAAGTGTATTATTTATCAATTAAGAACTAACTCTCATCAAGTCTGTAGTGAAATTGGTCATTGGAAAAGACCAAAGAAAACTTGGGAGGAAAGAGTGTGTATTTTTTGCACATCTAGGAAAGTTGAAACCGAAAAATACTTCATTTTAGAGTGTGACGCCTTCAAAGATGTTAGAGACAAGTATAATAAATTATTGACTGTGGGATCTTGGTATGATTTTTTCAGCGAGGATTTTGACGAGAGGTTGGGGCCACTTGTCAGCATTTTGCACAAAAAGCGAGCAGATTTACAAAAATTGGTTAGATTTGATGTGCTGTCCCATAGACTTTGTTAAGTCTCGTGGACATTAAAATAAATTTCTTTCTTTCTTTTTGAATAAAAACATCACCACATAGTGTATCCACAAATCCACTAAAAAGTCAACTATGGTCAAAATAAGTATCAAAAAAGTCTGACGAGGGAGGGGTACTACAAATTAACCATGAAATAGAATTGAAATGTAAATGAATTGTTGTAAGGAAATGATTTCCTTTTGAGAGAAATGTTGAATTTTTTTGAAACACTAATGTAATACCTCTTTATGAAGTTTTGTTTGTTTTCACAAGGAATTAGGGTTTCATGTAGACTTCATAAAATACAGAACATTAGTGTCATCTCCAATGCTTTAATCTTGACTTCACTTTTGTTCCAATGCTTGAAAGAATACTGATTGCTTGCTCAGTTGAATTTGAATGCTTGATTGCTTGAATTGATTGATTGGATGATTGTTAGGATTTAAATGAGAGGGGTGGACCTTCTTTTATACATGCTTGGTTGAAAACAAATTAATTCTCTAACATGAGCTAACACGAGATCCAACTCCTGCCCATTTTAAGTTACAATTGATAGGCCCCAAAATTTACCTTGATTGGGAGGACTAGAGAGAGGGCACTCTAGTCTTGACCAATCAGGGACTTGTTGCCATGAATATTACACTCATAATGCTTAAGTTGAAAGATCATTAATCTTGTGAAACATGGAAACACTTTCAAGTCTGTGGGTTTCTCAAATTGAAGGTGAATCTCCAAAGCGAGTTGGTTCTCCTTGATAAAACACTTGAAACTAGGTTCTTTGATGGGAAAATGGATAGAAACATTTCTTCGGAAAGAAAAACTATCCTAGAAGGAGGTGATGCAAAAAATGACTAACCAAGACTACAACCTGCTTAACTCACAAAATCCTTCAATAAATAGACCTGGATCTTTCACAACTCAACTAAAAATGTGATGCATAAGTATTTCTTAGAAAGGGTTGAACCTAATGCTTGCTTTAAGGAAAACCAACTAGTTTCATAGCTACAACCATTAAAATCAACTAACATAATGTAAGACCTGCATCAAACCTCTATCTTCTTACAACAAACTATGATTGAATGAGACAAATTAGAGGGCTTTGAACATAAATCACAAAAACTCATAAAATCATTCATCCATAACATGATACAAGAATTATCGAGAAGGAATAATGTTTATATTTTAATTAAAAATAAAGAAATTTTGTTGTTACAAACTCAAAAATATGAGCTACAATGCTATCCTTGAGCATGAAAGAGACAAAATTAGTCTGCAATCATGCCAAGGAAAGAAAAGAACTAGAATGGATGAAGAAGAAAAGAAGATAAATAGAGGAGGAAGTTGCACCCTGACTCGAAGATGAAGACTGAGTTGAACTCCACCTCCTTATCCTTGAATTTAGCATCAACTAACTGCTTCCACCTTATTTGCATCTCCATTTTTGCATGATGAAGCCTTGGGGTTGAAATTGATCCAATATCATGCAAAAGATCCTTCAAAACTGAAGGTTTGTGAGCCAATTTTGAATATGCTCTGTGCAGATATATAATGTCACTATTCATGACTTAGGGTATTGCACTCTTCTAATCACTTCAACTCCCATGACTACTACAACTTGACAATCATGTGGGTCTTTGGATGACCTTAGGACTACTAGCTTTTCAAGGCATGGCTTAAGGTCTATCATGTCTATCATCAAACTTTGTATTATGCCTAGATTGTGTGCTTTATGGTTTGATCAAAATATGTTGTTATGGTCCTTATACCCTTGAATACTTGTTCTTATCATCGTTCTCTTTATACAAGCAAAAACTAAGATTATAGATCATTACTGCCTTGAGCACTATATTTTATATAATGCAATAAGAAAGGCTAAGACTGCCCTTATCTTGACACATAGTCTCCCTTTCTTAGATATGTATTTCTTTAGGTCTTTTCATTCTTAGTATTCATGACTCATGTGGACTATTCTTTAAAGGCTACTCCAGGTATAAGACTATCTTTTCTTGTATTGTCATGTATTAGTACTATGTTAGCTGTATATGATATTATGTGCTTCTAACCTCCAAATTTGTCCTTTGATTTCTTTTGAGATTATAATGGTCTTCCTCAACTCATGTACAACGGTCTTTAATCACCTTTAATTTTGTTGGAACTACTTTCTACAAAATGTCTTTTGAGGCTCTGGGACCTTTCATGTGCATTGCAAGATCTTCATTGATTTTCAAAACTTGGATTCTTTTGATTGTGGCCACTTTTAGAAGCATTGTCTTTCCTCCTTGATCTAAACTCAAAATGCATTGTTATACCATTTTTGTTACTTTATACTTCTCTTTCGCTATTACAATTCTTGAACAAGTCTTTGGATAAGTGCTTGAGAGATGAATGCCATTCCATGCACAAGGCTTTAATGACTTCCTTAACTGCTCATTGTGACTTTTTGTTGCTTCTTTTACCACTTACACATTCATGGTCTTTTTACAATCATTAATATGGAAGATATATTGTTCTATGAAGCATATCTTTCAAACTCAGAACTTAAAGAAACAAAACCATTGATGTATATGCTAAAAGACCTTGTTCTTATGAAAAACAAAGTATGGATATAGGAAGGAAAACCTAACTGAGAGTGTGTTTTCTCTTTGCATGAGGAATTTATGAGTCTCAAAGAATATTCTCTCTTTTTTCAGCATCTTCCATGTGAGAAATCTCATCATGCCTCTCTTGACAGTTGAAAACTATAGAATGTATTAAAGATTGATCCTTTTTATTGAGTAAACTAGACATGATCTTAAGAAGAAACTCCTTATAAAACTCATCACTCCTTTTTAAAGCTCTCTTCCACGTGCCTCCCATCCTTGGTGTGCAGATTACACGCCCAAACCCTTGATCACATCTCTTTGTTTGCTTTTGAATTGTAGCAAACCTCTCCTTTTGCATGATCTAAACCGCATGAGCTCTCCCTTTTCCTTTAATCGTGGCTTCCTTGAACATACATGAAAGGTATACAACACTTTCTTTTCTTTTTTATAGAGACTCCTATGCAGCTTAATGCAGAGAGACCCTAGCTTTTATATTAAATAATGGGAGGGAAAGATGAAACTCCATGCAAGACCCAAAGGAAAGATTATCATGCAACGTGGAGATTTTACAATTGCCCCCTTGAATTCCTCAATGCAAAGTGAGCTTTACTCAAACTAATTCAACATGGGAATCCTCTTTGAAAACTTTTATAGCCCTTTTGTAAAAAATAAGATAAAAAGATAAAACTTATCTTTCATTTATCTTGAGAATGTAATAATAGGCATTATAAATTTATTTCTCCCTCATCAAACATTTAACCTCTTTCAAAAGAACATTTATAGTTTCATGACTATTGTGGCCTATTTTAGCCTAGAAGTCAAAAATAGGTAACAAGACTCATAATTTTTTGGGAGAAAGTGTATATGATACAAATATTGAGTTTATTGCATGGTGTGAGCAGAATTAGGGCTCCAATCAGGCCTCAAGGAACAAATGCCAAGGTGAGGGCCCAAATCAGGACAAAATTGTAAGGGAGTACAATTTAGGACACTACATTTAGCCCTCATTTTAGCGGGCATATGAGACTAAGCAAACTCTTGGTAAAGTACAAAGGTTTTCATTGAAAAACATTCATCAATCATCAAAGAGACAAGATACACCAAGCCCCCAAGGGACTTTAAGATCTCACTACTTCAACATCAAGATAAAAGGGACATCATAAGAAAGAGAGAGAGGATCATGACTACTAGGCTAGTAAGGTTTACTTACTATGAATCATGAAAAAGAAAAATACCAAATTACAAAGTAAAAGACTTAGTTTGCAAAGTAAATTGAGTATTGAAACATGTGATAGTGTGTGCATAAAGTGAAACATCAAGCAAAGTGTATGTCCCCACATTAAAGTGATTGCATACGCCTTATCAAGATCAATTGCTTTAAGGTAGCATGCATCGAAAGACAAGCACGTTACCACAATGATATGCCCCCAAAAAAGGACAAATCAAAGGATAATGGTCACAAAACATAAAACACATAAGGGATCCACTAACTCTGGGATCAGTATGCTCTTATGATAATTAATGTATATTATGAAATTTTGTATTGAATTGACCTCATCCCCCAAAGGAAGTGGAACCACAAGCACGATGGAATAGTAGAAAATGTGTCTACTAGTCAACATGCAAGAGACCAAAAGAGATCTCAATTTATCATAAATTTTTAATGTGTCATTTTAGTCTTTATAATTAAATTTATACAATTCTAAATTGATCTTCTTTTTTTTTTTCTTTTTTGTAGCTCATGCTCAATTATATACATATGTGTGTGTCTATGTGTGTGTGTACATATATATGTATATATATATGTGTGTGTGTATATATACATACGTGTGTATATATATGTATGCATATGTATACATATGTATGTGCACACACACACACACACACACACACATATATGTGTGTGTGTGTGTGTTTATGTATCTATGTATATATATACAATGCATGTATACATACATACAATACATATATATATGTATTGTATATATATACATAGATACATACATATACATACATTGTATATATATGTACAATGCATGTATACATATACATATATAAATGTATGTATGTATACATACATTATATATATGTGTGTGTGTGTGTGTGTGTACATAACATGTTTATATATATATGTGTGTGTGTGTGTGTGTATATGCATTGTATATATATACATAGATACATATACATACATACATATATACACACATATATATATACATATATGTATATATGCATGTATGTATATGTGTGTGTATATATACATACATATATATTTGTGTGTGTATACATATGTATGTATGTATATATATACATGTGTATACACACACATATACATACACACACACATATATATACATATATATATGTGTGTGTGTGTGTATGTATATATGTGTGTGTATATATTATGTATATGTATACACATATATGTATGTATATGCATATATATGTATATACATGTATGCATATATATGTATATGTATACATGTATATATATATATATATATACGCATATACATATTGATGCTCTTCAAAAAGGACAAGGTTAGGATAAACAAACACTTGAACAAGAAACAACAAGAGTCGATTGTTACATGTTAAAAAATCATAAATTAAAAACTATCCTAAGCAAGCATATCAAGAAAGACACTACTAAGCAAAAAAAAAGCTTAAGGAATCTACAGAAAGCAACTAAACTCCTCCAAATGCTCTCTACCATGCTGGTAGTTTCTCCTTCCTTGTTCCTCTCCTCTCCAAGTTCCAAAATAGTGTAGCTCTCAGCAGCTTTTTGCATTATGGATGCTTATAGAGATTCAAGATTGTAAATGATCTCAAGCTTATGCTATGCAAGTGTAAAACAAACTAATAAAACATATTATGAAAGAGAACTAAGATTTATTTTAGTCCAAGATGACAATATATGAGTTATTTATGCTAAATGCTCTCTAAAATTCACTATAGGTTAAATGCATACAAGTTTTCAGGATCTGGATTATGAAGAAATGGGCTCTATTTATAGGAAAAATGGAGCAATGGATGGTTGAGATTGAGTAATCTCAACAATGGTCAAGATTGAATGTTTTGAGATCCATGTGAGGGCTTTCAACCCAATCCCAGGATGACAAGTGTCAATGTGAGATAGGTTGAGAGGAGAGGGAATAAACATTAAATGCTTGACATGACCTGAAGGTTAACTTGGAAGTTAAGGTCAAGGTTAGTTGAATGGATAAATTCTTTATTCAAAGAATAAAGCTTTTATCCAATGGATAAACTCTTGTGCAAAGGCAAAAGGGATAACCATGGTCAAAGCAATAAATGTTTGAGGAGACACATGAGTGCAAGTTGAAATAATGTAAGAGTCATTAATAGTCATGTAAGAGCTATTAGTGGTTTTGGAAGACTTTAGAGGTTAAATTGTTGAACACACAAAGCATTAAATGTTTTTCAAAGACTTTGAAGTCTTTGAGAAGTGACTCCAAGTTGCTTAGGAATGTGACAATAATTAGGAGATGGATTAGGCTAATTAGGAGGGGGTTAGAAGAATCTAGAAAGGGTTTAGGTTTGCAAGTGGATTTGGTGGGTGAGGGAAAATAGGATTTTTATTTTAAATAAATTGATTTATTTCAATAAATGTGTACAAGTTGCATTTGTAGGAAAATGCAAGGGGGGGGATAAATAATTTAAATAAATGTTTGATTTAATTTATTTAAAAGAGGAAAAGGGGATTAAATGAAATAAATATGATTTATTCATTTAATTAATTGTGAGTTTGGTATAATGAATTAATTAAAATAAATTGAATAATTTATTTAATTAATAGAAGAATGTTTGAAGATAAATTAATTAAATATTAATTTAATTAACTGATGACTAGTGAATTTTTAATCAAATAAATACAAAATATTCATTTAATTAAGCTGGACAGATTTATGTGACTACATTTGCCCCTCTTTGAGACGGTGCAGTTTATCGCGTCGTTTCAAAGAAAGAAAAATAGGTGTGAAGAATATGCCCCATAAATGTTAATTTAGTGGGTGGTATGCCCCCTCGAGAGATGGACCGGAAAATTTTGAAAATCGGGCGATCTCTCGAAAAAGAGTGAAAATTGGCAAGGTGATAGAAGAGAAGAAGTTAGCAACGTAGGTGAAAAATAGAAGGAATCGGAGGTAAAATGGAGAAATGGGAGGCTCGGAAAGTTTACGGGGACCACGGCGATGAGTGGGGGAAAGTTACGGTGACTACAAAGGGTTTAAATGGGGAGAAAGGGGTAGAAACAGAATCATTTGTTATCGCGACCAGTGTAAAACCAGAGCTATGATAGTGACGTTTTTAGAGGAGTGAGTAGCAGTCAGGATGTCAGTACCTATTGCAGAGCACCATTTCGAGCGAGTCCGTCGATTCCATCGACCAGATGACTACGGGCTAGTGGTACGCAAATTTGAAATTTGAAATTTTACGTATTTTTGTCATGTTTTTTGCTGACTCCAAGTTGAGTCAGGACAATAGCGTTGAAACTATGTTTTGGCGCTTTTGTCCAATTAACTAGCGTTTTTGTGCCGCAATGGCGCTATTGTGTTGTTGTTTGAGCACTATTGAAAATATTAGCGCTAGTGTGTGCATGTTCAAGCGCTATTGTTTGTTTAGCGCTATTGAGGGGTCAATTGAGCGCTTGTGTCTTTAAGTAGTACTATTGCATAGGTCTTGTAGTGCTTTTGCAATTTGAGCGCTTGTGTAGGGTTGACTAAGCGCTTTTGTTAGAGGTTTAGCACTATTGTGAGGGTTTTAGCGCTATTGTTTAGGAAGTAGCGCTTTTATTGAGGAAAATAGATGCCCCAGTGTGTGTGAACAAAAATCTCTCGATGTCAATGATGGATGGATAGGGATGTGAAGTGAGAGTTGTTTTGAACCATAGCAACCCTAATGAAACTTAGGTCATTAGGATAAATGTCTGTTTGAAGTCTAGGTGTGCCATGATTGCTTACCTGTTTAGACCCGAAGATACTTGATCAAAGTATCTGTTGATAGTCGAGGTTTAAACTTAAGAAAGTTTGAAAACAAAATAACTGATGATGATTGATTGATGCCCATGTGCAGGAGGATCTACGCATGTTACAGTTACACGAGAGACATCCAGCGACACAGGGGTTACAGGATCGGCTGACAAAGGGCGAGATTGATTGCATTGTAGCGACTAGGTTGTACGATGTGATGCATATGTCCATGATTCAGATGAATCACAGTTTGATTACAGCTTTAGCAGAGCACTGGCACAGTGAGACGTGCATATTTCACCTTGCACAGGGGGAGATGACAGTGACATTGGAGGATGTGCGGCGTATCCTTCATATTCCTATTCAGGGTGAGCTAGTCACATATGACAGAGCATGGGGGACTCTAGCAGTGTAGCGATTCTTTGATGAGGACGTGTTCATTGATGATGGCTCCATAGCTTGGGAGGACAACGTGGCGGTGTATGAGCCATTGCCGCAGTTTTATCTGGGATCGTGGGAGGGCCATTGTGTCCTGATAGGTGCTCGCATGGTCTGGCCGTTGGATGGGGACAGGTTATAGAGCAGATGATGACGAAGGGGACTCGATTTGCCTGGGGACCGTATGTGTTAGCGCACATGTATCAGGAGCTGCATGAGGTAGCGTACCATGGGAGAGGCTCGTTGTTGGCAATAGGAGTGACGCTGCTGCACATTTGGGCATGGGAGAACTTACCAGTGAGTCTTAGATTTTGGGTTGTTGATCAACCTTATATGTTCATGTATAGTGGCATGATGAGTCAGCCCCACCTGGGGAAGTTAGAGTGGTGGCGGCGGGCGTTGGATGATCTTGATTCAGTGATCTGGAGACCTTATCTAGAGTATGAGCCCTAAGAGGATGATGCAGAAGCCTTACCGTATGTATTTATGACCCAATTCCTGATTGGGTGAACATCCTACGATGTAGAGAGACAGGTGTCAGGCAAGGTTCTGAGGCAGTTTGGACGGTAGCAGGGACTACCAAGGGGATCAAGAGAGTACGCCAGAGTGGTGCAAGAGAGATATGCATGGGGGTCAGTACTTCCATATGATCAGGCATTGGCGGAGTTCCGGATGCTTCAGGCGAGGCCATGGGATATACGGCCGAGGGTGGTGGATGCTGGGGTGTTAGATGAGTATACACAGTATATGGCCGCTCATCCAATTCTGCTGATATCCGATCCAATAGAGCCAATTCCTGCTTTTGAGGATGAGAGGGGACGGACACAGAGGAGGGGAGGAGGTCAAGGACGGATAGCAGGTGGAGGAGGGAGAGGAGACGGTGGAGGTGGAGGAGGAGACGATGGAGGTGGGGGAGGAGGAGGAGGAGATGGTGGAGGTGGTGGATTAGGTGGCTTAGGTGGTCGGGTCAAGTGGAGAGGGAGAGGCGGATTGCCACTGCGGATATCTCAAGGGTCGTTGGTGCCAGGCGGAGTCAGATTAGGTGGCCGAGGTATGGAGAGGGAGATACCAATGGACAAATGGGAGGGAGCCACTGGAGAGGCACCTATGGAGATAAGGGAGGGAGCGATTGGAGAGGGAGCTACAGGTGAGGAACCTATGGATACAGGAGAGGGAGCGGGTAGAGATATTCGGGAGCCGCTGATAGTACTTTTGCAGTCTCGACTTACAGCAACCGAGACACGGGCGGAGGAGTTGGAGGCGGAGGTTGCAGCTAGAGATGTGCAAGTGGAGGATTTGGAGGCGGAGGTTGCAGCTAGGGATGTGCAGCTACTTGCACGAGAGTCAGAGCTGACTACAGTGTTGCGGGAGAGAGATCAGGTCGTGGACAGGTTGAGCCAGTTGCAGGTGAGAGTGAGGGTTTTGGAGGGAGTACAAGGATAGGGGCCATCTGTAGAGGCTTTGGCGAGGGAGGTACAAAGAGCATGTAAGGAGGTGGCTTCTGGGCAAGGCCTATATGAGAAGGTGGTACCATCTAGTCAGCGGGCACTGAGTTATTCACAGATGCGGCAGGCCAGATTAGAGCAATCACAGAGGATGCAGAGCAGTGGGGGTGTGATGGGTCCTCCATGGAGGGATAGGTCAGGGGATGCAGGATTTAGTGGGGCTTTGATGGGTCCTCCACAGGGAGATAGATCAGGTGGTGCAGGGACTAGTCCTGGAGCAGGTGGCGATGGTGGTGTAGCATCTGGTTAGAGTGGCATTTGAGAGAGCATTTTGCATATATGTATTTATATTGTTATTTTGGACTATGTCTTGGATGACTCTTGGTAGCCAATTTTGTAGACTTCATTGTACTCTAATATATGAGATGATATATATGAGGAGATCCCATATTTTGATGATATGCATTTGATATGTATGGATGTTATGTAGGATGGTGATTTTATGAGTTTATGCTTAAATGGATACGTGTATATGTATACATTTATGAGATGATTCCTATATGCATGTTTTTATGATGATTTATAATGATGGATATTGACATATGAATGCAGGTTTATACATGTGTGCATGTTTTGTTTGATGTAATGCTTTATGTATGTAAATGCATCTAGATGTTTTTAGATGAATGAAATATGAATAAACAAATGTAAAGTACAAATGTTTATATGATGATGTCTAAATGAATGCGTACGTGAAGTGGATATATAAAATGGTATGAACCAATGCTTGGAGACAAATGGTTTTATGATTCTAAATGCCTAAATATGATTAAGTAAAAATGATAATGTGATGATAATGCAACTTATGATTTAATAACTGCACCTTAATGCAATTTAAAAAGGGATAATGAATGCATTGTAAATGAATTCTAAAATGAGCATAATAAGACACTTACTAATGGATGAATGAATGCACTTTTTAACCAATGAATAGATAAAGGAATGGATGCAACGATAAATGATAAAGGATAATAAAGGATGATGAAATGATAATTGATAACTGACACTAAATGAATGCATAGTAAATGGGTAATACAATCAGGTATAATTGATTTATATGAATGAATCTAAATATCTTGATTATGCAATGATGAGATGATATAAATGTTTAATAAATGATAATGAACTATAATGATACAAAATGTACTTGATGTAAATGCAACTAAATGTAATGATGATGATATGACCATGAGGAATGCAAGGTATTTTTAGACTTTGCATGGTGCATTGATGATGTATCAGAGTACTCGGTCGCGATTGTATCCAAGACCAACTTAATTTGCACATAGCTGCTTCTTTTAACTTTGTTCATATTGGCATACAAAAAATCATACATATGAATGAGTGAATGGATGGACGTTATGCAATGGAATGCAATATATATACAGATGGGATGAAATGAAGATCCATAGTGCTCTATTTTCATCATTGAGCTTTAAAATGTTGGAAGAGAATACAAGCATCTTGACATAATGATTCAAGATGACCTGAGTATTCCTTTCATGAATTTTGATATAGCAAGTTAATACAAACAACTTGATATAATGGGTCAAGTTGACCAGAGTATTGCTTGCGGAACAGAAAAGGATCATCTCCGTTTATGCATGACTTGGATCGTCCTCCTTGATCTTGGATTGATCATATCCTAAGACAAGTTCATACCTTAATAAGAGACAAAAACCTTTATCTAAATTAGATGAGGAGGAACCAAAGAAGGAGCATTGTTCTGTAAGCAAACAATATGTACATAAAGAATAAAGAATATGGATCCTTGGTAATGGTTCATGCTCATATGGTTGAGGTATACGCTATAGTTAGCAAGCCATAGTGATCTATGACTACATTTTGCATAAGATAATGTAGCTTAGTGAACTTCCCACGTAGACACCATTAGTACATGCCCCAGAACTTCATTAGAGTAATGCACCGAAGATACACAAACAATGTTGTAGGATCCTGATATTTATACATGAATGAATTACTCACAAATCAACCAAGTATTTGATAGCTTAACACCTAATTTTCTTGTCAAAGAAAACGTCATTTTGTCTTTGTTTATGTAAGGAAGGATGCATCCTTGTTGAAGACAGTTTTGAGTGTTGATGTTGATTGTTTGGTCAATTTGGAGAAGTGATCATCATGCGATTACTTTTTTTGTAATTCCACAAAAAAAGTAGTCGATGAGTATGTATAATGTGTTGCCATGTTTTTGATTGATTTTTGATGTTTTCTGATGTGTTTGGATTTTGATGAGATAGTTTTGAATGTTTTTGGATTTTGATGATTATTTTCCAATGTTTTGGATTTTGATGATTGTTTTGAATGTTTTTGGTATTTTGATGATTGTTTTGAATGTTTTTGGTATTTTGTGAGATAGATTTTGAATGAAGAACTTAATGAATCACGAAAAAATGTAGAATCCACTTCCATCAATAGGTTAAGGGCATTGCCCCCAGTTTAGACATGACTATGAAAAAGTGGGACGCAAGACATATGAAGTCATTTTCTTGATTGCAGATCAATAACAAGCCATAGTGTTGGACTGATGGATGTGTGTATGTAATGAATGTGATCGCAACAAGCTTGAAAGACAATGGAGCCATAGCCTTTACGAGTGGCGCCTGTTTGCCAGGTTTTCACCATCGTACTTACCCAAGGTGCCACTGGAGTGGTTGTTCACCGTTTGGATGCATGATTTTACTATTTTGATGTTTTTGTGTTTTCTTCAAGACATTTATCTGAATGTTTTTGGATTGATTTTCTGGTATGTAGGGGAGTTTGATGCTTAGTGCAACTTATGTATTAAACCGTTTGAGGTGCATGTTGTTGATCGGATTTGCTAGCGGTTCTCCTTCTGAAGTAGCCAACTGATATGCCCCATACCCAAATACAATAGTGATAACATGTGGACCCAACGAATTTGATTCAAACTTTCCCTGATGTTCTCGGTTGGGTTGGTTACAAGGATTTTCTCGGAGAACAAGACCACCTACCTCAAATGTACGAGGTCTAACGCGATGATTATAGCTTTTGCTCATGCGCTGCTGATAGGCCTTGAGGTGATTGTAGCTTGTCATTTTTCATCAAGTAGTTCTAAGTCCTGAAGACGTGATACTCTGTATGCTTCATCATCTATCAGATTATGCAAGGAAACCTGTAGTGATGGTATCTCAACCTCAATAGGTAAGATAGCTTCGGCACCATAGATCGATGAGTAGGGAGTTGCGCCTATAGGAGTTCGAATGCTAGTTCGATATGCCCATAGTGCTGGATTCAATTGAACATGCCAATCACGACCAACATCATTGACTGTCTTCTTGAGGATTCTCAATATGTTTTTATTCGATGCTTCAGCCTGACCATTGCCTTGTGGGTAATAGGGGGTGGAAAAATGGTGTTGAATGTGAAACTTCTCACAGAGTTCACGGACATCTTGATTCTTGAAAGGAAGACCGTTATCTGTGATGATGGACATGGGTACACCATACCGGCAGATGATTTAATTGAGGATGAATGAGGCGATCTGCTTGTCGGTAAGTTGGGTAAGTGGAACAGCTTCGATCCACTTTGTGAAATATTCGGTGGCGGTAATAATGAATTTATGACCGTTGGATGAAGAGGGATGGATTTTACCCATAAGGTCAAGGCCCCATTGACAGAAAGGCCATGGTGTTGTGATCAGTTGAAATTCTTGTGTTGGTGCATGTATCAGATCTCCATGAACTTGGCATTTCTTGTACTTTTTGACAAAGTAGTAGGAGTCTTTTTCCATAGATGGCCAGTAGTATCCAGTGCATAGGAGTTTCTTGGCGAGTGACGGACCGCTTGCATGGGTTCCACAAATTCCCTCATGTACCTCTTCCAAGGCCTTTGTTATCTCATCTTGTTCCAGACATCGAAGGAGAGTACCATCAAGACTACGTCGATATAGGGTGTTAGCAATAATGGTATATCGAGCGGTTTGGCGAATGAAGGTTTTACGTTGGTTATTCGATTGGTTAGGAGGAAGAGTGTGATCACGGAGATAAGTATAAAACTCACCGTACCATGGGGATTCAGAATCGACAAGGTGACATATCATCTCGGATGTGGGGATATCATAAGCGGGAATCCAAAGCTGTTCGACCAAGAACTCGTAGCGTGTTGAATTCTGCGGAAGATCTAGGAGAGATGCGATGGTAGCCATAGCGTCAGCAGCTCGATTCTGATCTCTCGGTATCTGCTCAAAGGTGATAGTAGTAAATGATGCCTTTAATTTGTCAACCATTTGCTTGTATGGCATGAGCTTGTCATCCTTGGTCTGATATTCATCTGTTGCTTGTCGAATGACCAATTGGGAATCGCCATATACTTGTAGCTCTTGTAATTTCCATTGTACGGCTAGCCTAAGTCCTGTGATCAAGGCCTCATACTCTGATATGTTGTTGGTGTATGGAAATGTGAGTCTGTAAGACTTCGGGATGCTATCGCCTTGAGGTGTAATAAATAGAATGCCTACCCTCGAGCCATGCCTAGTATATGAACCATCAAAGTATAGTTTCCATGGTTGTGCTGTTGTGATCATGAATATCTCTTCATCTAGAAAATTGGAAATGAGAGGATGATCTCCTATGAGTGGTGCATTGGCCAATTGATCTACAATAACTTGACCTTTGATAGCTTTACGGTCCACATACTCAATGTCAAATTCACTGAGAATCATCACCCATTTGGCCAAGCGACCTGTCAATGCTGCTTTACTGAGCAAGTATTTGAGTGGATCAATCTTTGCAATGAGCTATAATTTGTGTGTCAACAGATAGTGCCTCAGTTTATTGGCTGTCAAGATTACTGCTAGGCAAGCTCGCTCAATAGGGGTGTAATTGAGTTCATAGCCAACCAGTGTGCGAGAAATGTAGTAAACAACACACTCTTTCCCTTCTGCATTATGTTGTGCCAATAGTAGACCCAATGCTATACTTGTTGCTGAGATATAGAGTAACAGAGGTCTGCTTGGATCTGGTGGGATTAGCAATGGTGTATTCATGAGATAGTCCTTAAGCATCTGGAATGCTTGCTGGCATCTGGCATCCCATTGAAAGCAGATGTTTTTGTGTAGCAGAATTGTAAAGGGGTGACACTTATCTGCTAGTTGTGCAATGAATCTTCGGATGGATCGTAGTCACCCTTGTAATGTCCTTAGTTGACTGATGTTCTTTGGAGGTGGCATGTCCATGATTGCTTTGACCTTTGCTCGGTCGACCTCAATACCTTTGTTGGAGACAATGTATCCTAGAAGCTTCCCGAAGGTTACTCCAAAGACACATTTCTTTGGGTTGAGTCGAACATGATATTGTTCCAGTTTATCAAACATTTTATCTAATATGTTGAGATGACCTTCTCTGGTGAGTGATTTTGCTAGAAAGTCATCAACATAATCTTCCATCATAGTATGCATCATGTCATGGAAGATGGTGGTCATTGCTCATTGATAGGTCGCTCCTACATTTTTTAGACCGAAAGGCATTACATTCCAGCAGTATGTGCCCCATGGACATGTGAAGGTTGTCTTATGTTGATCCTCTGGTGCGATCTTTATCTGATTATACCCTGAAAAGCCATCCATGAGTGAAAGCATGGCATGTCCTGCTGTTAGGTCTACTATGATGTCGATATTTGGTAGGGGGAAGTCATCCTTAGGACATGCCTTGTTCAGATCTCTGAAGTCAGTGTAAATGCGGATGCCCCCTTTTGGTTTGCCGGCAGGCACAATGTTGGATATCCAATCCGCATAATCAATGGGTCTAATGAAACCAACATCCAGAAGTTTCTTGAGTTCAGCTTTGACTAATATTGCAATCTGAGGATGCATCTTACGAAGCTTCTGCTTGACAGGCTTGGCTCCTTCTGCTACCGTGAGGTGATGCATGACTAAATAAGGATCAAGACCAGGCATGTTTGTATATGACCATGCAAAGTTAATCTGGCACTTGTGGAAGAATTCGACAAACTTGGGTTGTTCCTCTGAAGTTAAAAGAGATGCCAGATGTATGATGTGAGGAGTTACAGGAGTCCCCACATTGTATTATTTGGTTTCTTCAATTAGAATCGTTGATCGTTCCCGCTATGTGCTATAGGGAAGGATGTCAAACCTTTCATCCTCAGGTGCCTCGGAGAGGTTTTCACCATTGGATACGCTCTTTCTTTTTACTTTTGTTTAATCAAACAGTGACACGGTGTGGTTTTCACTGGAAGATCCATGTTTTATTGTTATATTTTTGCAACTGAAAGGTTTGGCATCCGCCCTGAAGTATGTTGCGCTATTAAGTTCAATGGCGAATCCAGCTTTGTGATCCCCGCTTGGTATGCTATCCCGTAATTCCAAAAATTCAATGATTGCCTCATCGTTTTGGAAAAGGTCAAGACATGGGGGATTAGGTTGGTTCCATTCGATGAGTTCAGGATGGATAATGGGAATTACTTCATCGATTAGGTTAGGTTCATTAGATGTGTCAGTGAGGGTTAAGACGTTATGGTGAAGGTCGTTGATGGTACTCTCCCTGTCAGAATCAGGTGTAGGATGTGACGTAGGGTCTATGGAAGACGCTTCCAGCTCAGGAACCAAAGAGGTCTTTATCTGTGCTTCTCCATAAATAGGGGTGTCTTTACGAGGGGGAGGTAGTGATGTGTCTTCCTCATCTGAAGTATTAAGCTGGATGGAATCAAATTCCCATTCATGTGAGTCAGTCTCTGAATCACTTTCCAGCATCCGATTACTATACCATACTGGGATGTCCTTTGTGTTAGACACTGTAGGTGTGATCGGTTGATGTACCTTTGTAGATGAAATGATCGGTGTTGCAGGAAGAATTATGGGGATCAATGAATTTGATACGCAGAGCATTGGTAGTGTTGACTCTATTGCTTTTGCTAGAACCACTGGTGTCGTAGATACTGCTATGGGTTCTGATATAGTTGCTACTGCTAATGGTGCTTTTGATGTTATTGTTGTTGCTGATGGGATCACTAGTTTGATTGGGGGGATGATTGGCATTGTAGATGGTTGTGTTGGGATTTTGAGCCTCGACAGGGGAGTTGCGATGGTGTTTGATGCTGCTTTGATAATAAAAGGTGTCCTCTTTGCAATAGGCTGATAGAGTGGTTTGTTGGGTCTTCCTTTGAATCTGAGCTTAGGAAAGATCTCCTTTTCAAAGCCTAGGCCTGTATTATCCTTGGGCTTTAATTTCGGTAGTAGTGGTTCATGTCTTCCTTGTTTGCAAGGTCCCAAAGCACCCTGACCATCATAACCCATTCTTTGCATAATGAGGAGGCCTTTGCCATATTGATCTGTGGGAAGTGTAGCTTGCGACATATCAGTGGTGATGGGATCTTTATAGATCCATTCCGCTAAGTCCTCATCTTTGGTTTCTTCTTCTTGACTCTTCCCAAGGATGAAAGGCGTCAAAGCACATGCTGGCGTGATCAATGGTTGCTGAAGTAACTGTTGCGGTTTGCCATGTGTTCTAGGAGAAGTGGGAATTTGTCCTACACAAAAGAGTTGACTCAAATTGTATTCCCCGGGACCTTCCTCTGCTATTTTCATCTTAAGCTTTTCTTGCTTGGGTATAGTGGTGTTTGAACTGGCAAGAGAGGTTGGACTTATGTATGAGGTGGAGGAGATGGCTTCTCTATTGTTAGGAATGGTAATCTCTGGTTGATGACTGATGTTATGACAATATGCAAAGGGATTTGCATCGCCTAGGATTGTGATCTCCACACCGTTATGAGTGAACTTGATACATTGATGGTAGGTAGATGGAACAGCTTGCATGGCATGTATCCAAGGTCTTCCTAACAATAGATTGTATGGCAGAGGAAGGTCCAAAACTTGACAGATGATGTGCTTCACCACAGGTCATAGGCTTTGATTGTGATCTTCTTATGAGGATCCACTGATTCTATTGCATATCCCAAAGCCGTGACCAACTGTAGTGTACAAATATTCAGGCCGACCCCATCATCGATCAAGACTTGCTTGATCCTATGCTGGTTGATAAATCCTTCAATGTGTAGCGAAGCATTATGAGGTTGTTGGAAGGAAGAGTTGTCACTTTCAGAAAAAGTGAGACAAGGTGATGACTTTAGACTTCCAACCATGGCTTGGAATTGATCTGTATTTAGGTTTGCAGGGACTTACGCCTCTTGGAGAGCTTGATCCAAGATTGTTTTATGAGATGGAGATAGGCGCAATAGCTCTAAGATAGATATTAGTGCGGGCGTTTTGTCTAACTGTTCCACAAGGTTATACTGCTTTGGGATAGATGGGGTGCCTTGTGGAGCTGCCTTTATAGCAATCTTGATGCGACGTGTAACAACATTGCAAGTGGAGCTGGGATTTTTGATGGTTATAGTTGCAATTTGTTCACTGGCATCGTACAGGTGATTTACAGTATAATTATATGCAGCTTGCGTATAATCGGTAGTATCAGTGCCTCTCCTGGAAGTGGAAGGACCCCTTTGATCTGGTGATGGAAGTGGATTTTTGAACATCAGATGATCATTGTTTGTTGTCTTTGGGTCATGTCCTTCAATTTCAATTTCGCCTCGGTCAATAAGATCCTGAATAAGATCTTTTAATCTGTGACAATTGCTTGTCTTGTGTCCTCTCCCTTGATGGAAATCACAATGTTCAGTATCCCTCCACCATGCAAGTTTGACTTGAGGTTCATAGTTTGATGTTTTAGGTAGGGTTACTAGATTTTGAGAAACCAGTTGTCACAACACTGTTTCGATGGGTTCCCCTAAGGGAGTGTATGTTCGCTTTTGTTTTTGTTGACGCGGTCTGGGTTCATCATGAGATGTGATGCGGCCTTGATTTGGAGGAGCAACTGTGTGAGTCTGAGGTGGAGGATTCAGTCCTGCAAATTGAACTACAGGTTGTGCACTTTTGATAGTTCTGGCATCCACAACCCCGTCGTTGACGACATTTTTATTTTTGTTCCAGAAGCTTGGTTTGTCACTATTGAAGCATGGGCGAGGACCATCCTTTGGTTCATTATAGATTTTGATAAGTCCTTTCTTGATGAGAGCTCGCTCACATTTTAATCCTTTGGTGATCATGTCATTGAAAGAGTCTCTGTCTTTGACATCCAGGTGAAATTCCATTTCTTCGTTTAAGTTGGAAATAAATATTTCCACTAGTTCTTGTTCAGGTAACTGAAGAGAACGTTTGCTAGACATTTGATGCCATCATTGCAGGAATACTGAGAATAGTTCACCTGGTTTTTGTTTAGTGTTACATAGATCAGCCATGGTGATATCACATTCAATGTTATGAGAGTAATGTGCCAAGAACTTATGAACTAGCTCTTCAAAGGTCCTAATGCCACCTAGTAGTCAGGACAACCATGATGTGGTTGTTCCTCCCAAGCTTTGGGGAAAAAGTCGCATTAGGTATGTGTCCTCATATGCCACTTCGAGGCAAGCTGAATGGAATTCTCTGACATGATCGCGAGGATCTCCCTTACCTCTATACTTTTCGAATTTGGGTGTTTCGAATCCCCGTGGAAAAGGTGGCATATAAAGATTCCTATCAAAGGGATAGGGACAAATGTCATTGAGTGAAAATTGATTAGTCTTCACACCACTATGAAGTTGTTGGGCGAGATTTTCAACTTGTTGCCACAACATCTCTATTTCGTTTGGAGGAGGAGGTGGTGGGTTACCTCAAGGAATGTTATATCTGATGAGATCTCTACCTCTTTCTTCTTCATGGTGACTTTATCATTTTGATGCTTGTCTTAGTTGTACAAGATCAAAGTCAGAGGGGAGTTTGGCTCCTTCTTGAGCAAGCTTTAAAAAGTGAGCATTCGCATTGCTCCTGAGTATTTCATCAAAAAGTCTGTTAAAGAGAGGATTGTGCTGAGCCCTTTCTATTGTTGTAGGAGTAGGAGTACTTGGGTTTTTGTCATTCGCATTTCCTCCAAGTGCTTCTTGAAATTCATTGATATTTTCCTCCTCTTCTTCTTCAATTTCAATTTCTCGTTGCCTTGACTGTGATTGGGTATGAGCCATTTTGTTTACAAATTTTTGTTGAAGTTGGGTGAAAATGATGTTGAGTTGTTGATGAAATGAAAGATTGATGGTTGGTGAATTGTGCTGCATGCGGATATCTAGCACTTTAAAGGTAGATGTGATCGAAATTCTTTCTTTCAATTGCTCGTTGTTTTTTATAAGATTTGATGTGATAAGGTGTAGAGAAATCTGAGATGTGTTATAGACTTACCTACCTAGTAATGAGAGGATTCACTCATAAACTAATTTTAACCTGCGTAGATATGTCTCTTAGGATGAGCTTATCCTAGATGTAGAAACAATCTAAAAGTGATGTGATGTGTTTGATTCAAGCAATATCAAAAAGAGAACTTAGGACAAGAACCTCTTAATGTTTCAAGAGTTGAAGATGAAGTGATGATGTGTGAATGAGATAATGGATGAAATGTTTTAACTTCAATAAAAACTTTGTGTCACAAATGGAACAAATTCTACCTCTTCCCTTTCGGGCATTGGTGGCATTTCTCGAGCTACGTTGTATGTGATACAAATGTTTGGGAAGAATTTGGGATTAATCTTGCCTCCTTGGTTTTTGTGAAAACTCAAAGCTCTGTATTACATAAAAGCTCTATGGTTTAATGATTATGAATCAAATTCATTTGATTTGCCTTGAAGGTAGAGACACATGTGACGTAGAAAAACTCTATGAGAGACAAAGATTTGTCTATTTAGATAGAAGAATTTCTGCCTTTTGATCAAAGCCTTTGATCTCAATGGTCTTCTTTTCAAGTTGATGTTTTGATGAAGATTCTTCTTTCTCAAGATGTGAAGAATGGTCGTAAAGTTTGAAACTTTTCTTTGTTTTTTATCTTTTTGGTTGTTTTTGAAAAATGTTTAGTTGGATGAATACTTGTTTTGATTTTTGGATTTTATGATGTTTCTTTGACAAGAAAACAAAGCAAGCACACAAACACAAGAATGTTGCCTCAAAAGGTACAAATGAGTATGGGTCTAGATCAACCCAATCCTTAGACTTTTTATGACCCTTTAAGTGTATTTTAGGTGTTTTTCCTTCCAAAGCCCGAAGTCAGCTCAATTTGTACTTGGTCTTGACTCAAAAACAAAAATACTTCAAACACTTTTTATCCCTAAGGTCAAATGGCCAGTTGTGATAAATTCAGCCCACATCTTGATTTTTCTTCGACTTTGGTACTACATACCTTATGAATCCCACCATGGCAGGTAAGGATGTGATATACTAAGTCTTGCGCGAGCATAACAAATAGATGATCCCTATGCTGAGGGAGTCACCACTTTCATCAAGACACAAGTGACTTTTCAAAAAGCTACATTTCTACTCAAGGAAATATGTATGGTGAGTATCTTGGGAGTAAAACCATCTATGCTCTTGCACTGAATTGTATCTCAAATATTCTCAATCAATAGAACCAGTGGGCTTCTACTTAAAGGTGTTTAGTAATTTTTGATATTTTTGGACATAAGTTCATTCTGTAGTGACTCACTTAAGAGCCTTGTAACTTGTGGTGGGGCCCATTTGTCCTTTCGACAAGTTACACTGTAGGAACAACTATACCCAAGGCTACAGCTTTCGCTCTCACCTGATCTCTATAGGGGCTCGAAGGATTTACCGCGCGAGGTCATTCCCAAGAGTAATGTGTCTCTTGGAAGGCCTCTCTTAAAAAGATAAAACTTGAGTGTTACTAACACTTTTCTCTTGCACCTAGGACCACGGAAGCCAAGGGAGAGGATAGTGTGTGTTAGAAGTAGGACCACTCGACAAACTCTTTTGCACAAGTGTGCCAAACACGAAATGCACTTGTTCCTTTTAACTTGTCATCGCAATGTGTTTTAACTATTTGGAGATGTTGCTCCAACAATCATGGTGTTTTTTTTAACTTCAAATGCAAAGGTTTGAGTAAACTAGAACTTTGAAAATCCTGGTCAACTTAATTTGAAGCACGTATACATGAAGGAAAATCGCTTTGCAAAAATTGAAACAAGTTGATTGTGAATTTTATTTGCACCAAAATGAAAGTGTGGATTGTGAATTCTTAGTTTGATGCAAGAAAGAAATTTGTCTTGTCTTGTTTTAAGCACCAAATAAAGTGAACCTAACTTGCAAGAAAACAAATTTGTTTTGTTCAATTTTAAAGCACTAAAAACAAATGATCCTAACTTGCAAGGAAATGGAAGATTGTTTTTTTTGTTCAATTTTAAAGCACCAAAAACAATTTTTTTGATTTTTAAGTTAGTTAGCTTTAGACCTGCACAAAAAGCGAACAATTAGTAAAAACCGAACCTATGGTGGGCTTCTACAAGCCTAAGAAAGTTTACTTTTTCGGTTACAGGGTCTTTTTTACAACGTTCTATTACAATAGCGCTACTCTGTGTTTAAACAGAAGCGCTATTTAACACAAACGCGCTAATATAAAGACAACAACGCTAAAAAAAGAATTTGACAGCAAATGCAAAAGCGTCAGAACAATTTCAAAAGCGCTAAAACAATTTCAAAAGTGCTAAAACAATGTCAATAATGTCAAACTTGGTACAATAGCATTATTGTAAGAACAATAGCGCTAGAATAACAAGTTGCAATAGCGCTACAACGCGATCAAAAGTGTTAAAGCGGGACCTGTGTGTCAATTTCAACATTCAAACATGTTGGTTGGTTTTATTAAAAAAAAAATTGGGTGTTTGGATTCACGTCGGGTTCACCAAATGATGCTCTGCAAAAAGGACAAGGTTAGGATAAACAAACACTTGAACAAGAAACAACAAGAGTCGATTGTTAGATGTTAGAAAATCATAAATTAAAAACTATCCTAAGCAAGCATATCAAGAAAGACACTACTAAGCAAAAAGAAAGCTTAAGGAATCTATAGAAAGCAACTAAGCTCCTCCAAATGCTCTCTACCATGCTGGTAGTTTCTCCTTCCTTGTTCCTCTCCTCTCCAAGTTCCAAAATAGTGTAGCTCTCAGTAGCTTTTTGTACTATGGATGTTTATGGAGATTCAAGATTGTAAATGATCTCAAGCTTATGCTATGCAAGTGTAAAACAAACTAATAAAACATATTATGAAAGAGAACTAAGATTTATTTTAGTCCAAGATGACAATATATGAGTTATTTATGCTAAATGCTCTCTAAAATTCACTATAGGTTAAATGCATACAAGTTTTCAGGATCTGGATTATGAAGAAATGGGCTTTATTTATAGGAAAAATGGAGCAATGGATGGTTGAGATTGAGTAATCTCAACAATGGTCAAGATTGAATGTTTTGAGATCCATGTGAGGGCTTTCAACCCAATCCCAGGATGACAAGTGTCAATGTGAGATAGGTTGAGAGGAGAGGGAATAAACATTAAATGCTTGACATGACCTGAAGGTTAACTTGGAAGTTAAGGTCAAGGTTAGTTGAATGGATAAATTCTTTATTCAAAGAATAAAGCTTTTATCCAATGGATAAACTCTTGTGCAACGACAAAAGGGATAACCATGGTCAAAGCAATAAATGTTTGAGGAGACACATGAGTGCAAGTTGAAATAACCATAAATGGTTGTGTAACAACCATTAATGGTCATGTAAGAGCCATTAGTGGTTTTGGAAGACTTTAGAGGTTAAATTGTTGAACACACAAAGCATTAAATGCTTTTCAAAGACTTTGAAGTCTTTGAGAAGTGACTCCAAGTTGCTTAGGAATGTGACAATAATTAGGGGATGGATTAGGTTAATTAGGAAGGGGTTAGAAGAATCTAGAAGGGGTTTAGGTTTGCAAGTGGATTTGGTGGGTGAGGGAAAATAGGATTTTTATTTAAAATAAATTGATTTATTTCAATAAATGTGTACAAGTTGCATTTGTAGGAAAATGCAAGTGGGGGGGATAAATGATTTAAATAAATGTTTGATTTAATTTATTTAAAAGAGGAAAATGGGATTAAATGAAATAAATATGATTTATTCATTTAATTGATTGTGAGTTTGGTATAATGAATTAATTAAAATAAATTGAATAATTTATTTAATTAATAGGAGAATGTTTGAAGATAAATTAATTTAATATTAATTTAATTAACTGATGGCTAGTAGATTTTTAATCAAATAAATACAAAATATTCATTTAATTAAGCTGGACAGATTTATGTGACTACACATATATATACATACATACATGCGTGCGCACACACACACACACACGCACGCACGTAGGTATATGTATGTATACATATACACATATACATGTAAACATATGTATATATATATACATATATATCTATAAATATGTATATATATAGATATATATATATATATATATGTATATATATACATATGTGTAGATGTATATGTGTTATGTATATATATATACATATGTGTATGTATATGTATATATATATGTGTGTGTGTGTGTGTGCATGTATGTATATATATAGATGTATACATATACATACATATATGTGTATACATATACATATACATATATACATACATTGTATATCTATACATACATATATATACATTGTATATATGTGTACAATGTATGTATACATACATTGCATATACATATATATATATGTATGTATATATATGTATGTATGTACATACATACATATATATACATGTATATGTATGTATGTATGTATGTATGTATGTACATACATATATATGTGTGTGTGTGTGTACATATACATACATTGTATATATATACATAAATACATATATATATATATATATATATACATATATATATATGTATGTATAGACATATGTGTGTATATATATACATACGTATGTATGTATATACATATATATACATATATGTGTGTATACACACACATATACATATACATATATACATATATACATGCATATGTATATACACACACACACATATATGTATGTATGTATGCATGTGTGTGTATATACATACATATACATCTACATACATATACATATATGTATTTATATGTGTATATATGTATATGCATGTATGTATGTATATATATATGTATATGCGTATATGTATACATATATATGCATACATATACATACATATATGTGTATACATATACATATACGTACACACACACACACATATGCATGCATGTATATATATATATATATATATATATATATATATATATATATATATATATATATATATATATATGCATATACATACATATGTGTATACATATACATATACATACATATATGTGTATACATATACATATACATACATATATGTGTATACATATACATATACATACATATATGTGTATATATATACATATATGTGTGTGTGTGTACATATATATACATGTATGTATACATGTGTATGTATATTGATATGCGTGTGTATGTACATATACATATACATATATGCATATATGTATATACTTATACATGTAAATATACTTATACATATACATACACATTTATTTATGCATATATATATATATATGCGCACACACACACATGTATATGTACATATACATATATGTACATATATATACATACATATACATGTGTGTGTATATATACATATATATGTATGTATGTGTGTACTTACACACATATATATACTTATGTTACATACATACATACATACATACATACATACATACATACATACATATATATATATATATATATAAGTACACATATATATACATATACATATATGTACATACATATATACATATACATATATATGTGTGTATCATATACATATATGTACATACATATATACATATACATATATATGTGTGTATATATATACATATGTATGTATGTATGTATGTATGCATGTATGTATGTATATGTGTGTGTGTGTATCTACATACATATACATATATACATATATACATATATACTACATATATATGTATGTATTTGTATGTATATACACATATACACACACATACATATGCATACATATATACACGTACATATACATATATGGAAATATATTTATATGCATACCTATATATATGTATATGTATATATGTATGCATACATATATGTATATATACATACATATATACATACATACATATACATATATATGTATAAATATATATAGATACATACGTATATGTATGTATGTATGTATACACATACATATATATATACACACATACATGCATACACACATATCTCTCTCTATGTGTGTGTGAGAGAGAGAGAGAGAGTGAAAGGAATCAAGGTAAGTGGAAACAACTTCCTATGCTAATCAATAGAGGAGAAATTATACAAATTTTCTTAAATTTGTCAAGAAATGTGCCAGTTATAATATCAAAGGTCAAAAATTAAATCTCTATCCAAATAATCAATCAAAGGATGAGATACAAGGCTTGGACAACTACTACATTAAAATTTGAAACTTATATGCAAATCTGAATTTAAGTTTCCTTAATATGGAATTACCAATGATTAGATTCTACTTTTTTATGATGCAAAAAATTAGCGTACATATCATGCTTTTTAACACTACCTTATGTGAACTTATAACAACAATAAACAAATAATAACATCACCATGATATAGTAGGCACAAATCAGCAACATAAGAGCATCACATAAGATATGATTTATGTGGAGAAACCCTCATGAGAAAAAACTCCACCAAAAAGAGAGCCCAAGTATACATTCACTTCCATTTTCCTCTTCGCCTCCAACATGGAAACACATGTGTACATGTGAATAACCTCCTTACGTCTTCCACTTCTCTTTGTTCTTGTAGCATAACTCTATATTAAACTATTCCTTGTACTTTCTACATCCAAATGGTTGTGTATATAGAATGACAAGATCTCCAAAATCATTGAACAAAGCATCCAAAAAAGGCTCTTCATTCCCAAAATCCCCAAACCTTGGATTAACTCCATGAAATGTGAAAGAAAAACAATATTAAAAATTTGTGTTCACAACCCACCTTTATCGCTACTAATTGAACCCATCATCCCTTATGAATGTATTACAAATAATAGTGAGAATAAATATAGCAAAATATTTTTCCAATACACCCTAAGTGCCTTGGGACACTTTCCAAGGATGTTGGGACCATATAAATAGGGGTTACAAGGTAGATAGCACCTTAATCTTAACAAAAAACCTTTAACAATCATAGTGATAAGATGTATAATCATAAACATAATCAAATCAACAATACCATAACATGATGTCTATGTGGGGAAAATCCTTTCAAGAGAAAACCTCACAATCAAAAGCACAACCAAATGTATTAATATGCAATATGGTTATAATACAATTTCACAGAGCTAAGAACTTACAAGTCTTCAACAATAGGATTTTCATAGTAATTTTGTAACACCCTACCGAGGAACCCGAGAGGAATAACAACTAATAAACCAAAATAGTTAACAATTTTTTTTGTTTCTATGTGTTTTGGTTTATTAGTTGTTATTCCTATGGGGTTCCTTGGTGGGGCGTTACACTTGGTATCAGAGCCCATGTTGCAACACTGGAATCTCTGGTTATGTTGTCACCCTAAAGATGATGTTATTGGTGCATAGTTGCGTAGGTGTCTGCTTTGTGAGTTATTCAGTAGCTTGTCGCTTGGGTTCCTTGAGTGGAAAGTTTGAGAGTTCAGGATGAACCAACCCAAGTAGCATGTCAAGTAGGAAGAGTACTTCCTGGATCTTTTTGCACCTATCAGGGATGGATGGATACCCCTATGAGAGAGCCTCTTAAGCAGACTAGAGATCAATTGTTTGGTGTGTTGCTCCATGTGATTAATGTCTTGTTTAGCCCTTGGGTGCTTTGTGTGTTTGGATGTTGTTGGCAACAATGGATGAGTTTCCTTATCTAGCTTAGTGGGATAGTTGACGAGTATTTGTTGCTTTGGGGGTTGATTTGACCCTCTTTTGTGCTGAGGAGTTCCCTAGTGTGACGGTCTCCTTAATGATTGTTTTTTGCTTTCATGGATGTTAAGGACTCTTAAATGACCTTGTTTATGCTATAATCCCATTATGATGGCGTGATTTTTTCTTGATTAACTTTGACTAAAATGTTTATGTTGACTCCTGATTGAGCATTGTGCTCCCCATTGTATAATATTGCATTCAGATGTGATAGGGATAGAAATGATTCATACTCTCATGTGTAAGGAATTATTGTGCTTGATTTGTCTATATTGTCTCTCATGATTCACAATGATGCATTGTGGTACATGTGAAAGGAATTGTTTTGACTAATAAAAGTGATGTGTTTATATTATGCGACTGCATTAGTGTGTGTGGTGTACCAGCATTGGTAATAATGTATCATTGCATAAATAAAAAAATAATTATAAGTGGAAAATGTATAGATCATCATGATAGATCAATTGGGTTAAGGACCTATGTCCCCAATTTGCATTATTTGTCATATTTGTACGAACATTATGTGGTTCCATAGCCTTGTGGCCTTGAGAAGATCATTGATTCATTTACATTATGCACATCTTGCATTGTAACCCTAGTATTGTATTGTTTTGATTTTCGTTTGTTTGAGTGCATCATAGGGTGTTCAGAAGGGAAATTGGCATGTTAGCCCTGTCCTTTTTAGGATCTTAATTGCTTATGTGAGCAACCCATTTTGTCACTGCAAAGTTCTTTGTTATGCTTAGTATTAATTAGACAATGTGCTCCTATTGAGTTGTATTTGTGAGTATGTGAATCTCAGTGTACCCTTGTGTGATAATGATTTGTGTTGTGAGTATATGCATACCCTTATGAGGGAAATCATCATGTGAATAATTGTTAGTCACCCTTGTATATGTGAAGTGCAAAGTACTCTTGTTTTATGTGATTGTGCGTATCCTCGCCAATCCTCGAGATGATGATCGAAAGTTTATTGTGACCCTCCTGGTGCATGTGAGTAAAATACCCTTGTGTTGTAACCATAACATACTTTGGTGTGGCCTTGTATTATGAATATCGGCGTAAGGCGGATTCGGTGTAACCGATCCCTATGATTGTGACTTCCTCATAAGTGTGACTATGTAAGTGAAGTTGTCTCATGCGTTGAAGTATTATCTTGTGATCGTAGAGTTATGACCCTCTACATATATTTTCTTGCATAAAGAAATGGTTGCATAATCAGGCTTGCATAAGAAAGGAACTACATTGCATTAAGAATAGTAAAATAATTGCAAGTGAGTTGAAATTATGGTTGCTTAAAATGAAGTGTAGGATGACTCGAGTGTCTACTATGTCTGGTGTACGTTCTCTAACTCATCTTGGCTATTATGTCCTTGGGTGTTGTGTAGTGGTTACTCCCTCATATGTGGTTGATATTGGTCACTCAATTATGTGAAAATTTATTTGTGATTGATGACTTATTGCAGTTTTGGCGAGTTGTCTCCTATGTTGCATGGGATAGCATTGAATTTTATACTTTCTTATGCTTGGAATCAGTCACCGAAATCTTCTATCTATCTATCTATTTTGTGACACTTGTCGCACTTAATTTATTGTTGAAATTATGCGCACTTCTTTATTTAATGTTGAATTGATGAATTCCCCCACTTGGGTTTTTTCTTTTTCAAATCTCATGGTGACTATTATGAATGTTTAACATTGTTGGCCTACTTGTGTGTCGAGTGTTATTTTCTATCATGTTCATTATGAGCCTTTTGATAGTATGTACAAGGGAGGACATCGCAAAGAATGTACCCCGTGTGATTATTGAGTAGATAGAATTCTAATTCAACAAAATGATTAAAAGATGTTCTTATAAGTGAATGAGATTGAAATTATTTGGGTATAATGTGCGATTGGACAAATGTGAATCTTATTACATTGCATTAGGGAAGATCGTGATGAATTTTAAATGTTGTCTTAAGTGAATGTTGACCGCATGTTTTAGGTGATAATGCTTAAGCATGAACGCCCATGTTACATTCTAATAAAGTGCATATTTGATGTTGTATTATGCTTATGGCAATTCTTGTCATGTGATTGGATTATGAACCAAATGCAGTAGGATTATTATATTGTGCTTATTGTATTTTTGCATGAGCTTGTGTTGGTAGCAGCATAATCATG